>NW_011965300.1:0-2796 GCF_000949405.1 Vollenhovia emeryi
GGGCGCTATCCCGTCGGAGTTGGCCCGTCACTCCAGCATCCCCTTAAATGCACAAAAAAGATAATTAAATGCGTCGTGTGCAATAAATTAGGGCACCTATCAACAAATTGCCCGAAATCGCCGTCGAACGACGAGAGTAGTGATACGAAGAACAAAAGCGTGATGTTAGTGAAGTTAGACGAGATCAACGATAATAAATACGTAATGAATTTAAAGATAAATAGTCAACCCATCATAGGTTACATTGATTTGGGCAGTCAGTGCACATTGTTGCAACGTAACAGAGCGATCGGACTAGGGATAACGTGGTCGGTGGATGATTTACCCGTTTTGCGAGGCATTGGTAACAACATGGTAATGCCGGTAGGTTCCGCGACGGTCACTATAGAAATTGATGGAATCATCGAGTCGGTCGAAATATATATTAAGCACGACATATTGGTAGGGCATAGCTTTACCGAGAAACCGGGGATCGTAATAACCAAAATGGCGGACTCATTGGCGTTTAAACGCGATCTTTCAAATAGGAACCTCCTGAAGGTGCGGGACGATATCGTGATACAACCCGGTGAGTTGATGATCGTACCGGTCTGCGCGAACCCAGGGTATTCGGGATCCGTGTACGTGAGAGGCTCGTTGCGCGGTAAGCCGGGTAGCGATATTACTTAATGCCGGGAGAATACGAGGTACGAGATGGAATAGGTTATTGATGCAGAATGCCTCGAAAAATACGTTGAGACTTAAGAGATCGCTACTGATCACGCGGGCTTTACCGGTTAGCGAACACAAAGACGTACGGCTCCTAGAGCTAAAGGATTTCGAATCTAACTCGATTCTAAATTATGGTGATCAATTAACCAAAGACGAAATTGCTAAGTTACAAATGATGTTGAAATATAAAACTTGCTTTTCGCGCGACCTGAAGGATCTGGGTTTCACTAGTGCGGTGCAGATGGAGATAAAATTAACGGACGAGGTTAGGCAATTTATAGGACTTGCGAGCTTTTTCAGAAGATTCGTTAGGAATTTCGCTGTCATAGCACGACCGCTTACAGACCTTTTGAGAACTGGGGTCCGATGGGATGGGCGGTCAAACAGGCGGAGGCTTTTCGCGTCTTAAAGGAAAAGCTAGCAGAGCGCCCGGTAATGGCATTGTACGACGCCAAACTCGATACGGAATTGCACACGGACGCGTCGAAATTAGGGATCGCAGGAATTCTCATGCAACGAGATAACGAAGGAGTAATCAGACCGATCGCGTATTACAGTCGGAAAACAACGGATGATGAACAAAAGCTACACTCGTTCGATCTAGAAACCCTCGCCGTGGTTGCGTCATTGCAACGTTTCCACGTCTATTTGTTGGGCATAAAATTTAAAATAATCACCGACTGCAACGCACTACGAACTACACTGACCAAACGCGACCTTATTCCGCGCGTCGCGCGATGGTGGATCCAATTGCAGGAATATGATTGCGAAATTAAATATAGACCGGGCTCGCGTATGGCTCATGTGGATGCGCTAAGTCGCAATCCTACGACCAAAGTAAAACTCGAACAAGGGAGAATGTATTCTCGACGTAATGCAAGTAGAGGTAAAAGATTGGGTAGCGACGGATCAAGAAGCGGATTATATAGCGGATGTACATAAAAATTATAAACTAAAAAGGGGATATGTGTATAGGATAGTCGATAGTAAAACCAGATGGGTAGTACCGAAAGGAGTCAGGTGGCAAATATTGCGAATGAATCATGATGACGCGGGACATTTTGGATTTGAAAAGACACTGAGTCGTATTCGAGAGTCTTTCTGGTTTCCGAAGATGCGTAGATTCACGAGAAAATATGTAGCGGCCTGCCTGGAATGTGCGCATCATAAGGCCCCGGGGGTCCCAAGGAGGGTCTGCTTCATGTTATACCAAAAATAGAAATACCATTTCACACCTTACATGCCGATCATCTAGGCCCATTTATTCGGAGTAGGAGAGGCAATGTATATTTACTGATAATAATCGACGCGTTTACCAGGTATATAAATATCAAAGCGGTCAGAGACACAAAAACTGCAACGGCAATTAAAATTTTTAGAGAGCATTTCGGCTATTTCGGAACACCAAACCGCCTCATCACCGATAGAGGTACATGCTTTACTAGCGCGAAATTCAAATCTTTTACTCTAGAACTAGGGATAAAACACATATTAAACGCGGTCGCTACCCCCAGAGCGAACGGTCAGGTAGAACGGTTCAACCGAACCGTGTTAGACGCGCTTAGCGCCAGATGCCATGGCGAAAAGGAGAATACATGTTCGGATGTAAATTAGTGAGTCCGCGCGAAAATATAATTAACGATGTAATTTGCTCAACCAATGATTGCGTCAGCGGAGACGACTTATTTAACATAAGATCCGAAGCGAGCTAAAAGGTACAAAAGCAACAAGAGGCCGCGAAGAAGAACTTTGACAGGCATAGGAAAATACCGACGTCCTACCGAATAGGAGACCTAGTGAGAATCGAAAGGGCATTAATAGATAAGACGACATTAGGTAAATCAAAAAATAGTGGCTAAGTTTCAAGGACCATATCGTATCGTAAAGATTTTACCGAATGACAGATTCTTAGTAGAAGACACCCCTATAACACGTAAGGGGAATAGGCGCTACGAAAATATAGTAGCGATCGACAAGTTGCATCCATGGCTTAACTTTAATGGCCCGAGCAGCGTTGATGATGACGATAATAGCGATAGTGACGAGGAGAGTGGAAAGGAAAAAAGAACTAAAGCGTATTAGAAT
>NW_011965300.1:3239-6211 GCF_000949405.1 Vollenhovia emeryi
ATTAGAATAACTGATTTGAATAGCGTGTAACACTAAAATCGATTAACTCTTTAGTTAAGTATCAAGAGTCGGTGAAATACGAAACGATTGCGATCGAATAGATTAAGAAATCACATGAGATAATAGCAATACTTATGTGAGTTATAAGTGATTAGCACAGATTGTGAATGGTATTTAAGGATACCGCACAGATGATCACAGATTGCAACACATCACAATAATTGCTGCGTGAGTTGTAAGTGGTCAGCGCGGATTGCGAATGGTATCGACAAATACTGTGCAGATAATCGCAGATTATAACAGATGGATTGAGAAACTACAGGAAACATAAGATGATAGCAACAATACTTATGTGAGTTATAAGTGATTAGCACAGATTGTGAATGGTACTTATGGATACCGCACAGATGATCACAGATTGCAACAGATCACAATAATTGCTGCGTGAGTTGTAAGTGGTCAGCGCGGATTGCGAATGGTATCGACAAATACTGTGCAGATAATCGCAGATTATAACAGATGGATTGAGAAACTACAGGAAACATAAGATGATAGCAACAATACTTACGTGAGTTATAAGCGATTAGCACAAATTGTGAGTGGTAGTTGCAGATGCCGCGCAGATGATCGCAGATTGCAACAGATCACAATAATTGCTATGTGAGTTGTAAGCGGTCAGCGTGGACCACGAATGGTAGCAACAGATATTGTGCAGATAATCGCAGATTATAACAGATCACGATCATTACCGCGTGAGTCATAAGCCATCAGTGCAGATTGTAAATGACACTGCATGGATGATCGCAGATTATGACAGATCACGAGACGTTACGAACCATAAGGTAGTTTTTGCGGATTGCGAACAGAATAACAATTACTGAATTGTAAACCAAAGAAAGTTTATTTTTTTTTATATCTTTAATTCTAAGCAACAAACTCATATGTTAGTCCATATATGTACCGAAACGGACCCATATCTTACTTTTATACTTTATTGTTTTGTTTCCATGATGTGAGAGGACTCACCACTAGCAGGATGGCCGAAGTTGTAAGGCGCGCGATTGCGTTCGGACGTACCCAGGCGAGAGAGAGTCAGAGGGCGCGAGAGCGGCGATGCGCGTGCGTGCGAGAGGGGGAGGTCGAGTCAGACAGAGCGTTGTAGAGAACGAAGGAAGCGAGTAGCGCTACGAATAAAAGTATATTCTGCCAACCCGATACAAAGTCGAAGTGATTTGCCTTACAGTCCGAAGACGCGTATGCCGCCCGAAGGCGAGAAGCGTCCGATGACGCGTATGCCGCCCGAAGGCGAGAAGCGTCCGCTGACGCGTATGCCGCCCGAAGGCGAGAAGCTTCCGAGGATGCGTATACCGCTCGAAGGCGAGAAACGTCCGAAGACGCGTACCTGTTTATTGTCGGATCTCCAAGATGCCGCCTGATGGCGAAAGACGTCCGAAGACGTGTACCTGCGTATCGTCGGATTTCCAGGGGGGGGGGGGTTCCGTGCTTTCCTAATTCCTCTCGTTTACGTACAGCCTCTTGATCTAGTGAGATTAGATAATCTCGGCTCACCCTCGTGGTAGCTCGACTTTCTCCTTCGCCCTTCTATCTATCCTAGACACCACTATATTTTGATACGATTCAGAAAGTCCGAAGTTCGCAAAAAAAGAACCACATGCAAAAAACGCAAGACACAATCTCAAGAAGGAGGGGACCTGTTAAATCGATAATAAACATAAGAAAATCGGCATCGCGGCGACGCTCGGTCGCGCGCACCGCCGTCTACTGCAAATGTAACGCCTTGCCCCATCGCGGAGCCCTCCTGCGCTTATCGAAACTCGAAACCCATGGTCACATCAATTAAATATACCACAAATTTACTGAACATTTCCGCCCGCCTTCGACAACGAAGTTGGCGAACAGTCCGCTTCCGGGTTCACTGGGAGTAGACAGATCTTTGTGATGGGTCTCTTATACGAAGAGGAGGCCGTGCGCAGGGTCACGACTCGAGTTAATCCATCTGGTCCCGGATGTAGCTGCATAACTCTGGCTAAAGGCCACTTGGCAGGTGGATAGCGTTCATCTATGACAAGAACGAGAGATCCCTCATGAACAGCGTTAGATGGATGATGCCACTTGGATATCGCCTGATAGCGTTGCAGACATTCTCTAGACCATCGCTCCCAGAAATGGTCTACCTTCTGCTTGAGTAGCTGCCAGCGTGACAGACGGGCTGAAGGTGTTGAAGACAGATCTGGTGGTAAGCGCATCGCCAATCAAAAAATGCCCAGGAGTTAGAGCCGAAAAATCTTCTGCATCCTCAGACAGTGGGCAAAGGGGACTGGAGTTCAACACCGCCTCGATTTGTACGATGATGGTGGTCAGTTCTTCGTAGGTGATAACATAATCCTTCAATACTCGGTTAAAGTGGAATTTAGTTGACTTAACCGCCGCCTCCCATTTCCCACCGAAATGCGGGGCGGAGGGGGGGGGTGAAGATCCATTTTGTTCCGTCGTTAGCCAACAATTGGGCTAGTTGTCGTAACTCTTCGGAGGCTGTGGCAAAGCGTTGTCGAAGCTCGGCGTCAGCACCTACAAAATTGGTCCCACAGTCACTTTGCAGCGTGGCACATATACCTCTTCGTCCGGTAAACCTTTTATAAGCGACAAGGAAGGCTTCGGTGGTATAATCTGTGACAACCTCAAGATGGACTGCTGATGTTGCGAAACAGACAAAAATTGCCAGGTACCCTTTGTAAGTACGTGCCGCCCGCCCTCGCCATGTCTTGAGTGTCAAGGGACCGGCGTAGTCTATGCCAGAGTTAAGGAATGGCCGGGCTGGATTCACTCGCGTTGAAGGCAACTGTCCCAGTAGTTGTTGGGCTCTCAATCCACGGAAACGGGCGCAACGTACGCATCGTAGAATGTATGATCGTACGGGAGCGCGTCCACCTTTTTTTTTTTTTTACGTGTGG
>NW_011965301.1:0-6214 GCF_000949405.1 Vollenhovia emeryi
CAGCAGAAGTTAGCGCTTGCTAAGCGCTTTGCGTTCATTGGATTATACTTTCAGATCTGTGCTGAAATAGAGCTATTCTTCTAGATCTATCCAATCAGCATAAAGCGCTTATTAAGCGCTAACTTTTGGAGAACACAGCCATTGACATGAGCGAACTCGCTACGGATCTTTTATGGTACACTATCGCGTGCATGTGTGTGTATGTGTGTAAGTGTGTGTGTGTGTGTGTGTAAGATACTAGTATCGTCGGAAGACTTTGAAGTGAGAAAAGGATAATTATTGAAATTAGTGAGAAGTTCGAAGATCCGTAACGTTTATAACGCGCGTTTCTATTGTCAAACGCCGGTCCATTCCGCGACGCGAGAGACCCGTCGAAAAATTATACCCCGAATACACTGTGCGGTCGTTGCGTAACAAAACACTGTCGGCTTTCGCAGACGTGGATTGAACGGAATGGCAAGCACGTCGTTCGGCGGCCGCGATCGGCCGTGCACGGACAATCACCGTTCTTCAACAACGTCGCTCCGGAACCGCTGCTTTGCAGCAATTTCTGCGCCGCAGCACGCAAAATACTACTCCACACCGCCATTTTTCTCCGACAGCATGGAATACCGAGGGCGGCGAGGGCGGTCGAGCGAGGCTCGAAAGCGCGCCGGAAACGCAGGACGCTTATTTACCGACTGGCGGTACAGGGGCTCGCTACTTTATCGGTTCGGCAAGATGAGAGTATTAAAATTCCCAATTGTGTAACAACGTGGGATCCTAAAGTGACAACAATTGGCGACAGTCTCGTCCAGTCTCGTCTTCGAAGGTATCTTTGAATTGGTTTTACCGAATCACAAGATTCTTGTTTTACAGAATTATAAAATTCTTGCACGACAAAGGCACGCGATTGTGTAACAACGTGGGATCCTAAAGTGACAACAACCCAGGTAGAACACAAAATCATAATAATATCATAATGACATCAAGTAGAACTCATTTTTTTGATTTAGGAAAAATCATGATGATGTCATTCGATACACTTTTTAGGAGCATTTTGTGAGCCGAAAAGTCATAATGATATCATTAGGATGTCATCATGACATTTGTTTCTTAAAAGTTACTAATAAACAATATTTTACTTCAACAACATGTATATTAAAACGATATAAATATTTTAAAAACCAAAGGACGCTTTTATCTATAATATAGTGTACGATTCCTTTTTCATTTTTACATCATTTTTGCATCATTTTTTTATTAGTGACTTTTAAGTGACAAATAATGTCATGATGACATCCTAATGATATCATTATGACTTTTCTGTTCTACCTGGGAATTGGCGACAGTCTCGTCTTCGAAGGTATCTTTGAATTGGTTTTACAGAATTACAAGATTCTTGTTTTACAGAATTGTAAAATTCTTGCACGACAAAGGCACGCGCAAAAATGAAGAGAGGGACGGTCAACTTTAGGTTCCCAAGGAGAACAAAAAAGTCAAAATGATGTCAAAATGATGTCAAAATATAATCAAATTTTAGTTCGTCAAAATGATGTCAAGTTGCATAAATTTTTGATGCTTTCTTGATGTCAAAATCGTGACATAATTTTGACATTAGTTTGACTATACGTAATATGATACCCAGATAGAACATAAAACTCATAATGACGTCATTATGACTATCACAATTTTATTTATCACATAAAAGTTATCTGGACATATCTAGAAAACTTTTAAATGTTGAATAAAATCATGATAATGTCATAATGACGTCTTTATGAATTTTATGTTCTACCTGGAATAGAGACATGTAGATAGTAATATATAAACGTTATATTTGACTGCTTATGACATATTTATTACAATCATTACATCAATCACAAACATTAGTATATCAGAATTTTATCACATTTAAAATTATGAAACGTCTGATATTCCCAGGTAGAACAGAAAAGTCATAATGATATCATTAGGATGTCATCATGACATTATTTGTCACTTAAAAGTCACTAATAAAAAAATGATGCAAAAATGATGTAAAAATGAAAAAGGAATCCTACACTATATTATAGATAAAAGCGTCCTTTGGTTTTTAAAATATTTATATCGTTTTAATATATATGTTGTTGAAGTAAAATATTGTTTATTAGTAACTTTTAAGAAACAAATGTCATGATGACATCCTAATGATATCATTATGACTTTTCTGCTCACAAAATGCTCCTAAAAAGTGTATCGAATGACATCATCATGATTTTTCCTAAATCAAAAAAATGAGTTCTACTTGATGTCATTATGATATTATTATGATTTTGTGTTCTACCTGGGTTGCGACACATAATTTCTACGTTGACTTTTATTATTAACGATAGATATAAGATTAGATATAACTTGTGCAAAGTTTATAAGTCAATATTATACGCAATTTATATGTATACGTTACTGTAAACAGCATAGAATTTAAGGTATCACCTCTTATTGTTCCACGCTGCACCAAAGATGGCAGGATGTTCTCATACAATGGAACGCCGGTGATGTGATTAAAAGCTTTTATTTATCGTTAATAAAATTCGTGAATAAAAATCAACGTAGAAATTATGTGTCGCAATATCAGACGTTTCATAATTTTAAATGTGATAAAATTCTGATATACTAATGTTTGTGATAATGGTTGTGATTGATGTAATGATTGTAATAAATATGTCATAAGCAGTCAAATATAATGTTTATATATTACTATCTACATGTCTCTATTCCAGGTAGAACATAAAATTCATAAAGACGTCATTATGACATTATCATGATTTTATTCAACATTTAAAAGTTTTCTAGATATGTCCAGATAACATTTATGTGATAAATAAAATTGTGATAGTCATAATGACGTCATTATGAGTTTTATGTTCTATCTGGGTTGGGATTATTGTTAGTCAAATCAAGATCTTTTTATGACTACTTTTTATATTATACATTTTTATAATAATAAGCAGTTATACAGTCAAGAAACGTATCACATTTTCTAAATATTAAGAAAAAAAATTTTTTTTAAGAAGTCAATATAAAGTCATTTTTAAGTCATCTGAAATTAAGATTTTTAATCATGACCAAAAAATGACGTAAATTTGGTCAATTTGATGTCAAATTGACATTATTTTGACTTTTCTGTTCTCCTTGGGTTATAACCCAGTGCCCAGGTAGAACAGAAAAGTCATAATGATATCATTAGGATGTCATCATGACATTATTTGTCACTTAAAAGTCACTAATAAAAAAATGATGCAAAAATGATGTAAAAATGAAAAAGGAATCGTACACTATATTATAGATAAAAGCGTCCGTTGGTTTTTAAAATATTTATATCGTTTTAATATACATGTTGTTGAAGTAAAATATTGTTTATTAGTAACTTTTAAGAGACAAATGTCATGATGACATCCTAATGATATCATTATGACTTTTCTGTTCACAAAATGCTCCTAAAAAGTGTATCGAATGACATTATCATGATTTTTCCTAAATAAAAAAATGAGTTCTACTTGATGTCATTATGATATTATTATGATTTTGTGTTCTACCTGGGTGAGAAAGCTAATATCGAAACGATGTCAAAACAACGTCGTAGATGTCGAAATGAGCTCGATAAATCTGGAAAGAGTAAAAACTCAACATTTATTTAAATTTCGACTTATTTTCAAGTAACCTTAAATAAGCTGACATGAATGATAGATAGCCACTTTTGTTCCTATTTTGTTCAATTTTACTGTTTATAATCCTGTGCATATCTGTTTATATCCCACATAGCACTGACGTAACAAGGATATCCTTATGAAGTTACAGATATCTCAAAGATATCTGAGAGATATCTTATACAAATGTCTCAGAGATATCGTAGCAATAATATCTCAAAGATATTTGAGAGACATCTTTATGTAATATCATACACAGATCTCTCAAAGATATCTGACAAAGAGACATTCCAAGGAGAACAAAAAAGTCAAAATGATGTCAAAATGATGTCAAAATATAATCAAATTTTAGTTCGTCAAAATGATGTCAAGTTGCATAAATTTTTTATGCTTTCTTCATGTCAAAATCGTGACATAATTTTGACATTAGTTTGACCATTCGTAATATGATACCCAGATAGAACATAAAACTCATAATGACGTCATTATGACTATCACAATTTTATTTATCACATAAAAGTTATCTGGACATATCTAGAAAACTTTTAAATGTTGAATAAAATCATGATGTCATAATGACGTCTTTATGAATTTTATGTTCTACCTGGAATAGAGACATGTAGATAGTAATATACAGGGTGAGTTTTTATCTTGTGACAACGAAAAATCTCGAGAACTGCACATCAAATAAAAAAAAGTTTCAGACAAAAGTTGTATGGTTTCGAGGGGGCCATAAGACGGTACCATTGGTTTGACCTTGAAGAATTATTTGAAGGTCACATAAAGGTCACACCAATTTTTTAAAATGGCATCCCCTATTTTTTATTACATATTCCTGTAGCTAACCTCGAGAGCTTTCCAAAACGCTATAATAAAGTATTTTTTTATTAAGAACTTCTTGAGTTATTAAGGTTTGAAAGTTCCAATATTTTGACGTAAATTACAAAATATCTTGTAAAATATTCATTTTTTTATCATCTTACCTTAATACTTTTTTGAACAGAATAATGATACAAATTAACTGGTGTAAAGAAAACAAATAATTTTGTAACAAGCAATAAAAAAATTTTTTTTTCTTTAAAAGTTTGTTTTCTTTACACCAGTTGATTTGTATCATTATTCTGTTCAAAAAAGTATTAAGGTAAGATGATAAAAAAATGAATATTTTACAAGATATTTTGTAATTTGCGTCAAAATATTGGAAATTTCAAACCTTAATAACTCAAAAAGTTCTTAATAAAAAATACTTTATTATAGCGTTTTGGAGAGCTCTCGAGGTTAGCTACAAGAATATGTAATAAAAAATAGGGGATGCCATTTTAAAAAATTGGTGTGACCTTTATGTGACATTCAAATAATTCTTCAAGGTCAAACCAATGGTACCGTCTTATGGCCCCCTCGAAACCATACAACTTTTGTGTGAAACTTTTTTTGATTTGATGTGCAGTTCTCGAGATTTTTCGTTGTCTCAAGATAAAAAACTCACCCTGTATAAACGTTATATTTGACAGCTTATGACATATTTATTACAATCATTACATCAATCACAAACATTAGTATATCAGAATTTTATCACATTTAAAATTATGAAACGTCTGATATTGCGACACATAATTTCTATGTTGACTTTTATTATTAACGATAGATATAATATATACATACAGGGTGAATCTTAGCTGCTGTTCCAGCTTTTTACCATGAGAGATGGATTACCGACTGCAACTTTAGTTCACTGAACGGCACGAGAGGGCAGCTGCTTAGATCTCAGGGCTGTTGCAGGCAAGTTGAAAAATTGTTCCACTCACAGACTTCACGCGGAGAAAAATAATTTGCTAGCACAATACACCATATGTAAATTTAAGTAAATTTTGTCTGTTATTTTATAATAAAGTTATTTTCTCTTTTATGGTCAACTTTGTGTTAAGAACACTAATTTTATTAAAAAATAATTGTGCGAAATATTTAGCTAAAGAAATAAAAGAATTTCTGTTTAGTCAAACGTTCTGCTGTAATGGTGAATAATTTTAATAATGTATAATAAGGAAATTTTCGTATCGCCATCACATTCTTATCAAATACATATGCAGTATTCAAGTAGCAGCAACAATTTCGCTGCAACAGCAAAATTATTTTTTTTCCGTGCGTATCATAGAAAGTATATAATTATAAAATAATGTGTGGTGTTAAAATAATAAACAAAAAGTAAACAAAATAAAGAATGTTTTCTTACACGGAAAAGAAAGATTAGCTACCATATACTAACAGCTAACATTTTTGCAGCGAGAGCTATTACTTTTATAATAGTGGCAAAAGGTTTCACTACTATTACAAAGCTTTTGCAACCTACCTAGTTGCAAAAGCTTTGTAATAGTAGTAAAACCTTTTGCCACTATTATAAAAGTAATAGCTTTTCCGTGTAAGAAAACATTCTTTATTTTTGTTTACTTTTTGTTTATTATTTTAAGACCACACATTATTTTATAATTATATACTTTCTATGATACGCACGGAAAAAAAATAATTTTGCTGTTGCAGCGAAATTGTTG
>NW_011965302.1:0-6216 GCF_000949405.1 Vollenhovia emeryi
AGTTGCGTGGCATTTCCAAATAAAAAGATATTCGACCAAAAGTACACTTTAGTCCGTTTTAGCACACTTCCAAAAGACTCCGAAAACTATCCTTTTCCCTTGGCAGCTAATAAACAACTCTACAGTAAACGTCAAAGTTAGCCAAATTATGCAGGAAAACACATGATTTGACACTGCCGAAAGGAGTGGAAAATGTCTTTCTACGATTAGAATTCCTCGCTAATCTTAGTTTTCGGAGCTTTTTAGGGGTTTCACGAATAGGTCACACGTAACAGAACTAGCGTAAAAGAAATAATTACGAAAATCCACGCAACAATAAATTGTGTTGTCAATCTGTCAGTTTTCACGCCTAATACTTCAGCCGGCGACAGGATAGGGTTCTTATTCCTACCGCTAGCGACTATGTCGCCACCGTCATCGCGGAGTTCTCGGCTCAGGGACCAGGAGCCTTAACGGTCATAGTGGTTAAAAGGTATCACAAGTATTGACTTTACTGATCTTTATCAATTCCATGATCTTATTTGAATCTTTTTCAGGTAGATTTCGAAATACTTCACTAATCGTAATTTCTTTTTCGTGAAATTTAATAGAAAATGCCAAACGTGTTTTTAAAAAGTTTGCGTTCGCCGAAAGCGCAAGCCGTACAAGATTACACATCATTTCCAATCGTAATATAACGTACAAAATTAAATTCGCACCTTAATTTGAAAGTTGGCACATCATATTTATCACATGTTTTTTACAATTCTTTAAGCATGCAATAATCACTTTATTCTACTGACAATGAGCCAGTTGATACATAAGATAAAATCTACGTAAAAGCTCGTATCTCTCTCACTATGTGTTTTTAATTTACTAGTCATACCTTTTTCTTCTCCTTCATGCGTACTAGAGACATTCATAAAGTAGCTGCTGCTGGTAGCCCAAAGCAACTTTTTTGATAAAATAGACGATTTCGTTCCTATTATAAATTTGATTAAGTTCTCATTCTCAGACTCAGGGGTTAAGGAGGATGTTAGTTAAGGCAGTAAGTTCATGTGTAAAAAATGATATAATACAAATGCAGGTTTTATTTAAAAAATTCAAGATTACCTTCATGTAACCTTCAAACGACTATCCAAGGTCAAACCAATGATACCAACTTATGTCCCCCTTAAAACCATATAACTTTTGTCTGAAACATTTGTTTCTAAAATTCAGTTTTCGAAAAATTTAGAGGTTTCCATAGTTTTTCCTCACCGTGTATATGTATAAGATATGTGTACTTCTTCCAAATACCTTACAGGCGAGCTGCGGGCACCACGATCTAAACACTTTAAAACCATCAATTGATTATTTATCAAGTTTAACTCAAATGGTAGCCTTGTAACCTTTGTAAATATTTTATTTCTTGATGATCGGATTACGTATTTTTTTTTACATTGAATGTCATATAATTTGCTCAATATATGTTACTAAACTAGAAATAAAGATAAATAAATAACGAAATATAAGTTTATCTATATAAATTAAGACAAGGTATAATTATTAATTCAATTGTACTTCAATTTACTTGCATTTTATTGACACCCAAATTAATGACAATATTGAAAACGTACAACGGTGATAAATATTAAAAAATAACAATCAAGTTTAACTTTATGAAAAATAGCTTGCTGTCTCGTCGGAAATGGTAGTTGCAAAAGTTCCTAACATTATGATAGGTACACAGAATGACCCACAGAACTACGATTAAAAATCTCAATAAAATATAATTTCTTATTATAAAACATAACTGACATAAGTCTGTAAGGAATTTTTACTTTTTTATTTCCTTCCGTTTTAGATCAACACAAGTAGACGAGAAAATTATAAGCAATCTATACGAAATATACTTAATAGTAGTTTTTTTCGTATACACAAGTTCAAATAAAATATTACTTTTAGTGTGTCTTAACACTTACATTTGCACATACATTCTTACATAAATAAAAATCAAAAGTTATATTTTTAAGAAACCAAACACATGTTTATTCATTGTAAATTAATCTTTATCACGAAAAAAAATCTTTGTCGCGTTCTTTGTTTAATTAATTTATAATTAAAACTATATTATATGAATTGTAGTAAACAGCCAATGCAAATTTTTGAAGGCATAGATGATAGTATCACTGAACAGTATCACAAGTTTTGACTTCGAGTATTTTACTTTTCTTAATCAGTTCCATGATCTTATTTGAATCTTCTGGTAGTAGACTTAGAAATGCTCTAGACTTCGTAATTATTTTTTCATGGAATTTAATGAAAGTTGCCAAATGTTTTTCTAAAACTTTTGCGTTTGACGAAAAAGCAAGCTGTACAAGTTCCACAGTATTGTCAACCGTAAAAGAACGTACCAAGTAATGTTCACATATAAATTTTAAAGTTGGTACATCATATTTATCAGATGTTTTTAACAATTCTTTAAACATGTAATAATCACTTTTGTTTATTGACAATGAGCCAGTTAAAATATATGATAAAATCTTTTTAAAAGTAAGCATCTCACCAAGTCTTTCTAATTCACTTGTCATATCTTTTTCCTCCCCTTCATGCGTAAGACAGACATTCATAAAGTAGCTACTGTTGGTAGCCCACAACAACTTTTTTGATATAATGTATGATTGCTCTCCTACTACAAATTTGATTGACTTCTCGTTCTTAGACTCAAATTTAAGGGTTGAGTTGTTAAGACGTTTCATGTCTTTGAATATTGTTAAGGAAGATGGTAAATCCATATGCATTGTGCTACTTATCAATTTTTGATAAATTTCAATCTTGCAATGTATCGCCAAATCATAAAACCGTGGGTATGATTGCCCAATTTCAACTAACAATGTCTTATCATGTATAATACCAGAAACATATTTATTTGATAACGATTTATTTGACTCGCGGTAACTATCTGTTACAGTAGTAGTACACGAAGCGGTAAACGCTGTAAGAGTACGTATATAAAATTTTATTATTTTATCTTGATGTGAATTATTCATTTCAATCCTGAATTGATCTTGAGCAAACGGTGGAGATAGTAGTGTACTCGTGGCTTTGTAAAAACGATCAAATCCTACAATTTTCCATGTATATTCAAATGTGGTGAATTCCATTCGTGACTCAGAATAGCTTTTGGTACACGAAGGTAAATATGGTAAAGATTGAGTCATCTCACAATCAGTAGAGATATTATCAACTTCTTTGTCGGACACCTGGAAATATTTAAGTTACTTATCACTGATGAAAATAAACAACATCAAAATATAAAAGCCTAAAAGCCTCTATGCCTTTTAATAAGATGGGTTGAATTTAAAAACAATGTCTTAACATACAATATAATAACATATTTACATGTACAGGTAAGAGGTATTTGCAAGCTGAGTCCACCAAAAGTACATGGAGATTTTTTAGACTTTCTATGTACAGGTATTTAACGTATCTTATTTAATTAAAATAACATTTTATGTAAGAAAACCACAAGATAATATGAAGAATCCAAATTGTAGGAGAGATCTTAAAACATGGCTATTTCTATTAATTCAGTTATAATCGATTTTATAAATACTTGAAAAGTTTGTCTAAATTTTGCCTTACACATTTCACTGAATAATTAACAAACTAACTTTCTAAGTGAGATCTCAAACAATCTCTAATACTATAATTATAATCTGTAATTGAAAACAGATTTGATATGTAAATGTTTGTGAATTCTCCCTGTTATACATAGATTTATCGCATTAAAAAATATCATCGAATGTATAGTTTGTACAAAATTTTATATGCCTTCTTGTAACACGCACTTGGCGAAGTTGAGAAAAGAACTGTTGATACTCACTTGGTTCTTCGCCATTATATACGTTCGTCTTTCAAATATTTTGGTCGGTTAAAGATTTTCAGTTTTTTCTTCAGACGACGCTACTTCGAACACTGTCCAAATGATATTATCAAATTAATAATACGTATGGGACCTCAGTTTTCGTATGGATCGAGGAGCGATACATGCGTGAGGGTGAGAGTAGGATAAAGAAGAGAGAGTGAGCGAGAGAGAGAGTGAGAGAGAGAGAGGTGAAGCAGAGACGTGAGTGAGTGAAAGAGGCAGGATATGATGGAAGAAGTGCTAGGAGAAGTAGGGGTGGGGAAGAGATGGATGAGGATGTTGGTGGGGTCTAAGGAAAGACGTAGGGGGTGTGATGCAAGGGATGGAGAATGAATGTGAAGGAATGAATGAGAGGGAATGAGGGAGAAGAAGAGAAAGGAAGTATAAGGAAAAATAGGAAAAGGAGATTGTAAACGGAAACGGAAGTCCAGAGCGGGCGTGACGTGCGCATGTGTGTATATATAGGATAGGAGATAATTCTAAGAGCAAAATATGTAAAGGAGAAATGTATAGGATATAAGAACTGTATAAAGAATATAAAATTGTCTTGTTGTATTGCGGTATTTAAATGTAAGGTACTGATTGTAACCCTAAGGGGAATCAATAAATTATATACAGGGTGTGTCCTAATACCCGTATGTCCCGTAGATGGTAGATAGACCGGGGCAAACTGAATAGAAAAGTCCTATACAATTTTGCAAAATTCGCAATGGTTATCGAGAAATTAATTTTAATGTCTGAGCGAATGAGAGCGTAGAAGGCTGCAGGCCGGACTCGCCAGGCAACGGTGGGGCATTATCTAATAGCGACAGGTGGAGCAGCGCGCCGAAAGAAGTTGTCAAAAAAGCTCGCTGCGTGACAACTTTTTTCGCCGCGCCACTCCACCTCTCACTATTAGACGATGCCCTACCGTTGCCTGCCGAATCCGGCCTGCCGCCTTCTACGCTCTCATTCGCTCAGACATTAAAATTAATTTCTCGATAACTATTCCGAATTTTGCAAAATGGTATAGGACTTTTCTATTCAGTTTGCCTCGGTTTATCTACCATCTACGGGGCATACGGGTATTAGGACACACCCTGTATATATATATATATATATATATATATATATATATATATAATGCGTGTGGGATTTCTTTGAATTCTTTTTAGTAAGCTACTACGAATATAACGTCAAGATATGTTATAAGAGACAACACTTATACCAATCGAGTTCTTAGCAGTGAAAAATGGTCCTCGAGCCACAACAAGGTACTGCCAAGATGGCCAAGATGCAAATCAACAATTGAACGTAGTCGCTGCAGAGATCCCAGATTCAAGTTCGACGCCTCAACTGTTTTGGTATAGATAGAGGAGGCAGACGTGCTCTGAGGGTGCCGTCCCATGGCGCGTATCGCGATACGCGCGTATCAGGCGTATCGAACACTACGACCAATCACAGCCCAGTCAGAAAGGTAACCTTGGGTCTGTTTTTTATTGCTGCACTCCTGAACTAGTGCACACTGGTGCAATGAGTTGGAATGAGAAGTAATCTATTTGTTTCATTTTAACTTATTGCACTAGTTCAGTAGTGCAGTAATAAAGAACAGGCCTCTTGATTCAAGGTTGATTCAACATCGATACGGTTATCAGCTGGTTATACTGTACTTTCAATTTTTATATGCATTCTAGTGTTAAGTAATACACTCTATAATATAATAAGAATATGCTCTAAGTATTAAGAAATATGTAATTTGAACTTGTGCGTATGAATAAAATTATTATTAATTATATTTCACAGCTATGAAACTTATTAATTATATTTTGTATAACTATTATTTCCTTTTAGTTATATAATTCTCTCTTTCTCTCTCTCTCTCTCTCTCTCTCTCTCTCTCTCTCTCTCTCTCTCTCTCTCTCGTACGTTCTCTCTCTTTCGCTCTCGTTCTAGCTCTGTCAAGATAAGATAAAAGCGAGCAATGAAAACCGCAAAACATTATAAAAGAAATTCAAACTATTATTGAATCTAATATTGTTCATCTACAGAACACTTGGAAATTTCTAATAAGATACATTATTGATAAAAATTAATATACAACCCAGATAGCACAGGTGATCCATATCAACTCAAAAAGAATTCACTTTTTTAAATTCTTTATGAATTACTTTAATCTATTTCAAATGAACTCAAATGTAGTTCTTTCCGGTAGTTCAAAAAGGACTCCATAGAAGTATACCTTTCGACTTCTTATAGGATCAAATTAAAGTATTCTGAAGGAAGTCCTTTTCCTGTTCATAATGGGTTCGAAAAGAATTCCTTTTTGGTGTACTCAATACACAATTGTC
>NW_011965303.1:0-6218 GCF_000949405.1 Vollenhovia emeryi
TTTTTATCTTTGAAACGATGCGTTATATCGAAAAATCGCAAGAGAACATTTTTGTTTTAAATTTGACGCAGAATACGACCATATTTTTTTCGATACAAATTTTCACGTTTTAATTTTTCATCCGCCATATTGGATTAGCCATTTCGAATTTTCCGAAAATTCAACATACCTCGTAAAAGTAAATGATGTGAGGTATACTTTAGGCATGAATAAAATTTTTTTCCCCTTTTTATATAATTTTTATCTTCAATACATTTAATTATTTTCCTACTTTTCCTCACTCTCGTCGCCATATTTAGCCGCCATATTGATTTTTCGAAAAATGCCACTCGGCAAATGTTCGGGAAGCCTCGAGGGTATTCGCTGGACGAGAAGTATTTTAGGGACGAGATCCACGAATTTTTGTGACAATGTATATTTGGCACTACTTTACAACCACAATAAATTACAGATAAGAATTTCGCGAGACTGTTGCCTTTAGTTCACCGAGAACGAGAAATCGGCTCGTAATTCGCACGAGAAAAATGGACGTGTTGTCGCAACGAAAAACAGAGGAGAAAAGGCTTCGCGGTTCCGTCGGTTGCTGCTTTTATGATGAAGCAGGATCCTTTGTTCCTCCGACGATCACCAATGATTTATCGCCAATTCGAACATTTTGAGGTGACCCCCGGGCTCCTGGCGTGATTGGTAGTCACAGGGCCCGGGAAGACACCTCGCGCATTGGACATGCGCGGAGCGCGCGTTCGCGTGGCTCATTGGAGATCGGCGGACGGAACGGCGGATCACGAACGGCAACGTATATACAGAAAAACACAGAATTATATTTTGCTGACATGGGCCTTTGTGTAGGGTCACGGTGAGTTGGTTGTCGATACAAACACTCGCCCGTCCGCAAGAGTGTTCTAGACCATTACGCGAAGCCCATATCAGCAAAATCCAGAAAAGAATCCGAACTGAACATAATGTTAATAATCGCATTCTAACGCGCATATGCTTTAATGCGTCACCCCGAACATTCCGCCCGCCTCGTCATTGCAGGACGAAATTACCACTAGGGCGCTGTGCAGATGTCGCGACTCGTTACCGATCTAGTTGCTGGTTCCGCGACAATGGCTCGACTGTCGGCGTGTCGCGGGGCGCGCTTGCGCGGTGTGACTCGCGACGCACGTGTGCTTCGCGCGATCGCAGAATTTTGGACGGTACCGTTCGTACTCTCTTCTGCTGGCACACCGGGCCATGTAACCTGCAATCGCGCGAAGTGGAGTGACAAGTGAGCTACGGTGATCAGTGAGCAGAATGACAGTGAGTGAAGTGAGTGCAGTGATTGAAGTGAGTGCAGTGATTACGCGTCTTGTGGCTGTGGCTGTGCTGTGGAGTTCGTCACCCGAGGCAACATCACAAGCTTGACCAGCGGCCGAGTGAATTCGGAAGCAGCAGTACGGATGGTGACAACGCGAGTTACGCCATCGTCCCCCGGGTGTAGTCGTGTAATCCGTGCGAGGGGCCACCGGGTTGGTGACGTCGTGGCGCAGCAGACACAGGTCTCCAACGTGCGGGGCCGCATCTTGTACCTGCCACTTTGGACGTGATGTCAGGCTGTGCAGATACTCACAGGACCACCGTCGCAAAAAATGATCCCGCATCTGTTGGACGTGCTGCCACCGGGACAGGGTGCTTTCCCGGGCCTCCACCAGCGTTGGTTCAGGAACGGCCAGGAGTGGGGCCCCGATGAGAAAGTGCCCCGGAGACAGAGCTGATACGTCGTCTGGATCGTCAGAGAGAGCCTGCAACGGACGTGAGTTAAGACACGCTTCGATTTGCGAAAGAAGAGTACTCATTTCCTCAAAGGTTAAAGTGGTTTCTCCGATAACTCGTCGGAGATGGTGTTTAGCAGACTTCACCGCTGCCTCCCAGAGACCCCCGAAGTGAGGAGCAGCGGGAGGGTTGAAGTGCCAAGTGACTCCTTCGGATGCCGTACTGTTGACGATGTTGCGTCCCTCGGAACTCGCGCCTCGGAACAAGCGTCGGAGCTCTTTGTCGGCCCCGATGAAGTTGGTGCCACAGTCGGAGTACATGTCGGTGCTCAGACCTCGTCGTGAAACGAACCGTCGGAACGCTGCTAGGAACGCCTCCGACGTGTAATCCGACACCAACTCAAGGTGCACCGCTTTGGTGGAGAGACAGACGAAGACCGCGATGAAGGCCTTGTGCGCTTTCTGTCCGCGTCCCTTGCTAGTCCGGGTGAAGATCGGTCCGGCATAGTCGACTCCGGTTCGCAGGAACGGCCGAGACGGCGTCACTAGTTCTCGAGGCAAGTCACCCATTATAGGTTGAGGCGTAGCAGCTCGCCATCGCACGCATGTCACACACCGATGCAGCGCCTGCTTGACGACGGACCGTCCTCGGGGCACCCAAAAGCGCAGGCGAAGCATGCCCAGGGTGAGCTGCACTCCACCATGTAGCGTTCGACGGTGGCAGGATTCCACCACCAGTCGCGTTAACCATGATGTAGCTGGGAGAATAAGAGGATGCCGCTCGTCTTGTGAGAGAACAGCATGCTTGAGTCGGCCCCCGACTCGAATTGCGCCGTCGGGATCAAGAAACGGGCAGAGTGCCGCCAACGTGCTTCGTCGCGGTACGGTACGGCCGGCTCTCAGTGTCAGGACTTCTTTGCCATAATGTGCTCCCTGCACATGAGTGAGCCATCGGTGAAGTGCTGCATCTACCTCGCTTGGAAGAAGTGAGTCGGATGGTTCTTCAGTGCGACTCAGTCTCGATCGCCATCTGAGGCACCATGCCGTGACGCGAAGGAGCTTGTGTAGATCTGAGAATCGCAGAAGTATGTCGGATTCCTCTGCATCTCTTTCGCATGCGGTGTGAACCGTCACCCTCTTTTCCGGTATGTCATGCTCAACGATCTCGGAGGCGTCCCTTGGCCAGTCGAGCTCACTGCCTCGGAGCCACGCAGGACCCGACCACCAGAGTGAATGCCCTTTGAGCTCGCTTGGGAAGACCCCTCGGGAGGCACAGTCGGCCGGATTGTCTCGACCCGGGACGTGTCTCCAATGAGCATCTGGAAGCTGCTGCTGGATGTGCGACACGCGATTGGCGACAAATGTCTTCCAGCGGCTGACGTGTCCCTTGATCCAGTGAAGGGTGACCTTTGAATCGGACCACAAGATCGTTGGAGCTGAAAACAGATTTAACGCGAGTGCCAAGTGCTTGGTGAGGTTGGTCAACAGGGTGGCCGCGCACAGTTCCAACCGTGGCAAAGACACTTGCTTAATGGGGGCTACTTTGCTCTTTGCCGCGAGTAGGTGAACTGGTGCGTGGTGCGGAGGTACACCACCGCGGCGTATGCTCGCTCTGAGGCATGAGGACCTTTGCTTGGACTACGACCGGGGCCAGCCAGCCCAGCGGATCGAATAGACGGGCCGTCTCGGACAGGACTCGTCTCTTTGTGAACTCGCGGAGAGTGCGAGCGTTTATTGCGACAGCGAGGTAGTCGCCGACAGGATTCCATCGCAAACCGAGTGTAGACTGACTGTCGTTCCATGCTAGCGGTGTGTTGTGACTACGGTGTTCGCGGGGGATCCCGCTCAAGATTTCATTGTGATTTGAGGCCCATTTACGCAACGGGAACCCGCCCGCCATGCACAGCTCGTTGAGTTCGGTTTGGATTGTTCTCGCTTCAGCGAGGGTTTGCGCTCCGGACATGATGTCGTCCACGTAACAGTCGTGGCGGAGCACTTCGGCGCCCCGAGGAAATCGGGCTTCCTCGTCGTCGGCGAGTTGTCGCAAGGTGCGGATTGCGAGGTATGGAGCACACGCGAGGCCGTACGTCACTGTCCTTAGGCGGTATTCGCGTATGTCGCCCGGTACGTTCGTGACGCCAGAGCACTCTCTGGAAATCGCAATCGTCAGGATGCACGAGGATTTGACGATACATCTTCGCGATGTCGGTGACGAAGACGTATCGGTGGCAGCGCCAGCGAATAAGCACGTCGGACAGAGCTGGAAGGAGGTTGGCGCCCACTAGCAAGTGAGAATTTAGAGACTCACCAGAGCTGGTGCGTTGTGAGCCATTGAACACGACTCGCAGCTTGGTGGACTCGCTGGCTTCCTTCAATACTCCATGATGTGGTAAGTAGCACTTGGCTTCGCCTTTGCGTACTTCTGCTACTTCCTCCATGTGTTCCAGGTCCTCATACTCTCTCATGAAGGCGCGATACAACTGACCGAATGCCGCATCATTGTTGCACTTTCTCTCCATCGCCACTAAGAGTTTCTCGGCTGGTCTCCGAGTTTCGACTAACGCCGACGGTGTGGTCGCGAATGGAAGTCGTACCGTGTATCTCCCCGAGGAGGCACGCTTGTGGGTCCGCACAAACACGTCCTCGCACTGGCTTTCTTCTGGAGTGAGAGGGGAGGGGGTGGCAGGCTCTGCGTCCAGCTCCCAGAAACGTCGCACCAACTGAACCAACTCGTGATCAGCCGTGCACTGAAGCGACTTGAGGTGGCCATGAAACGACGCTGAGCTGGTGCCTCCAGACAAGATCCATCCCAGAGACGTCTTCTGGGCAATGGGGGCGTGAGCGTCGCCTCTTCGCAGACCTTCCTCAAGGATTTGCGAACAAACTTCTGCTCCTAGGAGTAGCTCAATTGGGTCGTTGCTCAAGAACTGAGGATCGGCCAACGGAAGTCCCATAACATGAGACCACGTGGCTCCTGACTTCGCGGTGGTGCCGCGATACGCGGACAATCGAGGCAGCACGAAGGCCAGAACTGTGATGGTGGTGTCGGTCGTTGTGGAGGTGAGGCGCAGAGTGACCTTGCCGCGAGTTGATCCCGATCGTGTGTCACCAATGCCAAGGATTGACGTGGTGGATTGGGATCGCGGTAGGCGGAGTCGTTGCGCCAAAGACTCCGAGACTAACGACACCTCTGAGCCCTGATCGACGAGGGCTCTCACAGCGTGTGGAGCCCCGTAACGGTCGGCGATAGAGACGCGAGCGGTCGCGAGAAGGACCGCCTTGCTATCAGCTGCTGATCGTACGACGGAAAGTGAGCTTGCTTCGAGCGGTTTCGCAGGGGTCTCCGCGTCGTGAAGCAGGGAATGGTGATTCACGTTGCACGAGAGGCACCTTCGTACGGACGTGCACTTTGCTACCAAGTGATGCCCGAGACAGTTGTAGCACAGACGATTGGACTCCACGAACGATTTTCGATCGACGGCTGCCTTGGCCTTGAACTCTACGCACTTACCGATCGAGTGAGCGCCCTTGCACAGAGCGCACCGTGACGCCTCGGATTTGGCGAAGTGGCTTTTCGCGGAACGCGGTGGATCAGCGCTGCCTTTAGTAGTTATCTTTGGTTTAGCGGCGTTAAGTGTGAGTATCCGTTTGGACATGAAGTCCATTAACGTGCTGTGACTGGGTGGATCGAGCGGGTCGGAGATGGATGACTCCCATTCGAGGCGGGTTCGCGAGTCGAATAGCTCGACGACGAGATGGTCGAAGAGGTCCATTCCGTGGCTCTCCAATGGCCTTCCGATGCTCTCTTGCGCGTTCACGGCGGTCATCGCGGCGTTGTGAATTCGGCTTAGCTCATCGGCGGTATCTCCTCTCATTTTTGCAACGGCGGTAAACGTTGCGAAATTTGAGCGTATCAATTCTCGATTATTCTCGAAATGTTCACTTAATATCTTCCACACACGTTCGTAGTTTTCACCCCCCGGGAAAAAATGGAAAAGATCTGAACAGACCTGATCAGATCAAATCAGATCCAATTCGCTCAGATCTGATTTGATCAAAATATTGGCCCTATCTGATCAGATTTAATCAGACATGAGTAGATCTGATCCGGTCCTAGCGGACGAGGTCAGATAGGATAAGAATAATCTATATCTGATCAGATCCACTCAGACATGAGTAGATCTAATCTGATCCTGGCGGACGAGGTCAGACATGACAAGAATAATCTGTATTTGCTCGGATTCAATCATTCTATTTTTTAGTGGTTCCCTCTTGATTTTAGCCGGCACAAATTGGCAACCGGCACTATGCGACACGCGCGCGGGCGCGTGAGCGCCAGCTTCTGGTGACGGCCAAAAACTCGGAAACAAAATTCAGTCTCGCGGGCCTCCTTTTATACCCTACGAGACTGAATTTTGCTTCCGAGTTTTTGGCCGCCACCATGCGCGGCCTAGCGGCGGTCGG
>NW_011965304.1:0-6219 GCF_000949405.1 Vollenhovia emeryi
AGTAAGTGGGTAAAAGTATCGTTTCTTTCTCTGCAGTATGCGCCGCTGAATCTCTACGTGCGACTCGCGCGTGCCGTCTCTCGAACCTCGAGCGCATGGTAAACATGTCACCGGTACGAGAAAGTCTGCGCGATTCCAGCAGCGAGTCCGGTACGTAGTATCAACGGATACAATGTCTCTGTCATCCCTGCCACCCCAGTGAGAAATGATTCGTCGATTCGACATCATTTCGACGTCAATCGATGAACTATTTCTCACTGGGACGCGGCGTTCACAACTAAGCGCGACTGGCGTACGGCGATACTCCATTCGAGGTTATCTCACGTCGAACCCCCTTGCGATCTTGCCTTTCAGGCTCGGAGTCCGACAATGCTTCCGCGTCCTTGAGATCGAGCCGCAGCGGTAGCCGGGCGTCGCAGGCCCCGGTGCAGACGTCAAGCAACGCCAGCGGCAGACGCGTCTCGAGGTCAGCCAGCCAGAGCCCGGTCGAAATGGATGTGGACGTGCCACTGGTACCGGAGGTGGTACATGATACGATTACTCTAGAAGACACTGGGTAATAGTCTGTCATGAATACAAAATTTATACTCAAGAGCTTATTGAATTAGAAAGGCAATTATTAAGAATTATTCAATTTTACTTGTTTTACTTATTACTTTTTCAATATTTCCTCAATTGCTCAATCTTTCTTCTGTGTTTTGCTATTTTATGCTCTATTAACACTTTAATTTCTCATTTCAGTATCTGGTTATTAAATGATATTATTTCATATAAATTTTTTCATTTCATCATTTTCACTCATTTTTTCACTCATTTCACATCATTCATCACATCAAATATTTCATATAAAAATGAAATTATTTCATATAAATAAACAGCTGGACATAACAATATTCTAAGTGTATACTCGAACTTTCGTAAATGGATATTGACAAAATATGAAATTCATTAATTGACAGTTTGAGAAAGGAATAAAACTTATTGCTTTGTCATAATCTGAAAACCTTGCTTAGTTCTTTTCTACGAAACTTAGCATATTGTTATCACATATCTACCGTTTAAAGAATTATTTGGCATATAATAAAAATATCGTTTTTACTGTTAGCTCTCGCGGTTCCTCGCAGCCTGAACTGACGAGCCAAGAGTTGTATGCTCTATTACAAGCTTTATGGCGTGACAACGAGCTTGTCAAATTCAGTGATCTTATTCCAAAGACGATGTACACAAAAAGGGATGCTGCTACTGCTTTCGCGATACTTCTTGGTAAGTGTTGCTACATTTGCAATGTTTTTCGTTGTTTCAAAAATAGTGGTCAATTTTACCTTTCTTTGTATTATTGTATCAATTTAGTGTTATGCTAATTCGTTTATCTGCACTATTTTTATTTATAGAGCTCGAGGCACAAAAAAAACTCGTTTTACATCAAAAGAGCTCTTTTTGTACTGTAAGGATTTCGAAATACAATTATTCGGAATAACGGACATAACTGAGATACAAAAATTACATTACAATGATTTAATACATATATCTATTATATATTATGCATTATCTATTTAGTTATTTACTTATGGCTCATTGTTAATATAGATATCGATATTAAATATATTATTTCTGGCATTCTATTATTATTATTATTATTATGTTTTGAGAAATCGTCACTGGTGCGGACTCTGCCACCCAAGGGCGACAGTTCCGCTTCCGATGCAATGCCTCTGTGGGTGGTTCCGGGGGCGTCCCGTCTATAGTGCGGAGGAAGGACCATAGAGAGGGGTTTTTAGCCTGGTATCTCCGCTTATCGGACGAGTCCGGCATATCCACAGGGTCCGGCTGCCCTGTGTTAAATGCATAAAGCATTTTCCCCTACTCTCGGAGGAAAAAAAAGGGCGACAGTCCCAGCACCCACCAGTGTAGCACGTGTAGACTCTTTCCCGGAAGAAAGCTCAGTCTTCCCGGGAAACAATCACAACACCAGCTTGTTTTGAGAAAACGTCACTGGTGCGGACTCTGTCACCCAAGGGCGACTGTCCCAGCACCCATCAGTGTAGCACGTGTAGACTTTCCCGGAATTCGTAAAGAATGCAGTGTCGGATATGCACCTTATCTGTTGCCATTTTCGACTGTACTGAACTGAATACTTTTGAAGGTTACGTTGGGCCTTTCACCAAACTATATGTTCTTTTTAATAGTTATATGTCAACATTGTATAAACACAAAAGAGCGGGAAAATCTATTCAATTTAAAATTGATTTCATAACTGCTTAAGATAATTTGGATTATTCATTTGTACACCTAACAAAATTTTTATTTTCACAACCCCTCGGTCTAGACGTCCTGAAATGGCGTGACAAGCAATTCTTATGTCTTAAATCATTCAGTATCATAGTTAGGAAATCAATGAAATTTTGAATCCGGCTAACTTCTATTTAATAAATATTTAATTAAAATACACTCACAAACCTTTTTAATTGCACTGCAAACGTCTACATACGAAATACAAACGATTGCATATAGAAATTATTTAAAAATACGTTCAGTCGGCGTCAAATATGAGCGAATCGCTAATACGGCTCTGCGATTGGTTGAAAACACATTAAAGCCTCCGCTACAATGATTCTCGGTTCTGTCTACAATGGTCGTAGTCGTAGTCGCTCAATAAGAATTGACCAATCGCAGTCGATTATTCTTACGACTACGACCATTGTAGACAGAACCGAGAATCATTGTAGCGGAGGCTTTAAAGCAAGATTGTGGACCAGGGGTAAGAATTGACCAATCGCAGTCGATTAGTCCCAGTCTACAATAGAGATTTAAGCCCTAAGCCTTAAGAAATTGACTAATCACAGTCGCGCATTCTTCTCATACTTGACCGTGATTGGCCAATTTCTTAAAGCTTAGGGCTTAAATCATCTATTGTAGACTGGGACTTAGTCCCAGTCTACAATAGAGATTTAAACCCTAAGCCTTAAGAAATTGACTAATCACAATCGCGTATTCTACTCGTACTTGACCGTGATTGGTCAATTTCTTAAAGCATAGTGCTTAAATCCTCTATTGTAGACTGGGACTTATTCTTACGACTACGACCATTGTAGACAGAAACGAGAATCATTGTAGCGGAGGCTTTAAGTGCTGAGTGGTTAACCAATCACAGGCATTTATTCCCCTCACTCTCATCTGTGATTGGTTAATTTCTTACGGCAAGATTGTGGACCAAGGGCTACTAGCGCACGCGCTTTCGTGCAGCCCTACTACGCGAGTCGTGCGTTGGAAACGCGGCCCGGTCGTCCGCGCGAGCGGACCGAGAGATTATTAAACGCGCCGCCATTGCGCGCCATTTTGTTCACGAATCTTCAGCGGTGTCGGCTCGCAGAGGAGCCGATTCCGAGGACGGTGCTCGTTGACTTTCCGGCGCGTCTCTCCGACCGATCGCCAGCGATCGACCTCGCGCTCGAGGACGAGCGTGCCTCGACGCCCCCGCGGCGGTAAGTCGAGCGAGGGTCCGCCTCCCGCGGATCCGCTTGTCCGTCATCGACCGCCGCTCGCGTCTCGCGGCGGCGGCGTTCTCCGCCGACGAAACTGCCCGGCCGTCGATTCCCGGCGCGTTTGCCTTCTCCGCCGCTGCGCGCGACGCGGCTGACGCGGTCGGATTCTCGACCTCGCGGCCCCGCCGCGTAATCCTCGCGCTCGAGTCGATCGAAAGCGGACGCACCGAGCCCGGCCGACCGGACGACCAAACCTCGCCTCGCCTCATCTCGCCCGGTCTGCCTGTCAATATTATGGCGCTTAACCTTGTACACCTCGCGTTTCTCTTCGTGTCCGTTTCTATCGCTGTGGACCGTAGATTAACTTCGAGCTCGGTTCAACTTGCTTTTTATCCCCTCGCTTTTGGAACTAGAAAAGAATGAAAGACAAATGGAGATTAAAATTGATCTGCATCGGTAGACTCTGCGCCCGAAAGCGACTCGGAGTTGACGGGGATTCCTTATTCCGGTGTTTGTTTTAATCTCGCCTCCCCCCTTTTTTTTTATTACGTTTGTTTACGATCGGCGTATGTTTCGCGCGCGTTAACGCGATTGTCGGGACGTCGACGTGAACGCGACGCACTCGGCGTCTCGACCGCTGCGAGAGCAGCCGATACTCTGCGCGCTCGAATCTCATTTCTGTCGTACAACCGGCGTCGCCTCGTTACGTCGAGAGCTAATCGCGAGATATATCTCGCCTTGGTATTTACAGGCATCAGAGTTGGTAGCAAGACTGTGTTAGATTGGAATCATGTCGAGCGGCAGCGGGGATCACGAGGAGGAGGGCTACGTCATCAAGATGCGCGGGCTGCCCTGGTCCACCACCGTGGACGAGATCATGAAGTTCTTCGGCGACTGCTCGATCTCGAATGGCAAGAACGGTGTTCACATGACGACGTCCCGCGAGGGGCGCCCCAGCGGCGAGGCCTACGTGGAGATGGACACTCCGGAGGACATCGAGAAGGCCTGCAAGAGAGACAGGGATCACATGGGCCACCGCTACATCGAAGGTTCATCCATTTATACACATCGAGATTAATTCTTCAGCGTATTTGTATCTGGAATTTCTCTTAGGACCTGCGTCCGCGATGCTAGAACTTGGCCCAGGTTCTAGTTCTGAAAAATATGTAGCTAATCACCTTGCAGCTTTTATGGAATAGCTGTGAGTTCGATTGGCTACATATTTCTTGAAACTAGACCTTGGACCAAGTTCTAGCATCGTGGACGCAGGCCTTTATGGTTCTTCATTTGTAAAAAAATGCTCTGTAACACTGGCTGGTATTCATAGTCGGATGTTATGTTCAAGACTGTCTTAAGATCGTCTTTAGATAGGACCTGAGCAGAATGGCTGTCTTGTACTCTTAAGACAATGTTTTATGTTTTAAATCTTTGTCTTAAAGTAACGCACAACAACTGTCTTATGACTTAAGAATTACAAGACAGCCAGTCTGCTCAGGCCTATACTCCGTAGCCAATGAAATGTTCCATACAGCATCTTTGGATAAACTCAAGACGGTCTTGAATATAAGATCTGACTATGAATACCGGCCTGTGTCTCTACAAGCTATGTCGCACTATAGAACAAAAGAGAAAGCGTAAGGCTGGTTCTACAATAGACGCAACAAGTCGCAAGCCGCAAGAAATCGGCCAATAACAGTCGATTATTCTTCTCATATTTGGCTGCGATTGGTTGATTTCTTGCGACTTGTTGCGTCTACCGTAGAACCAGCTTAAAAAGGAGCCGCAGAGCTTGTAGAGTGAAAATCTTACGAAATGCAGGGCAGTTTCTTATCTTTATGCGCTGATATTTGTAGAATGTGTTAAACGAGTTTAGACGTTAAATTAACCGTGTGGCTGAATTGTTGTAACAATTATGTATCCGTTGCCGTTTCAGTTTTTAAAGCAAAGCGCGGCGAGATGGAATGGGTCGTGAAGAGGAGCGGCCTCAATTTGGAGAACGCGATGGACGACGGTTGCGTGAGATTGCGCGGCTTGCCGTTTGGCTGCTCGAAAGAGGAGATCGCGCAGTTCTTCTCAGGTAC
Source organism: Vollenhovia emeryi (assembly GCF_000949405.1). Taxonomy (NCBI): domain Eukaryota; kingdom Metazoa; phylum Arthropoda; class Insecta; order Hymenoptera; family Formicidae; genus Vollenhovia; species Vollenhovia emeryi. The sequence continues at coordinate 5,564 of NW_011965304.1, forward strand.
TTGGCGTACGACAATCCAAGATAGTATCATAGTGCTCTTTAATTGATAATCATTGAGATTTTGTTTAATCCTTGGTAAAACGAACACCTATTCATCTTTTTCAAATATGTAGCTTTCTTTCTATTTTTATATACTCCCCTTTTCATAAAGTGAATAGACGAGAAATTTGACAATTTATCCCATGGAACGCAGCGACGGAACACTTTCGATGGCTTCGCAACACGAACTACTAAAATCGCTACCTTACATCGGCGAATCTTTGGCGTGCCGCAACAATTGCTAATTTAACAACGTTACACGCTTGTCCCAAAATTGACTTGTAAAGATAATCGAGTGGCAGAAATGAAGCACCATCTAAGGCGGACGTCTCTGCGTTCCGGTATCGACGATTAGCCCGAGTTAAGATTTAAGATCCCCGCCGAGATCCGAGTCGCGCCGCACGAGTGCGCGCCGTTGACTTATGATTTTATGATTTGCACGCGTCTGTCGCCGCGCGGCTCGGTGTGATCGAGCTTAATTCTTAACTTCGGTTTTCGGCGTCGCAATTTAACTACATTCATATAAGGAGAATCACGAAGAGAAAGAAGAAAGAAATGCGCATGTATACGCGCGATATTAGAGCCTTAGAAAAATGTGTCTTGCTTCTTTTATAAGGG
>NW_011965305.1:0-6220 GCF_000949405.1 Vollenhovia emeryi
AAATTTGGATTTTTCAATATTGGGGGGCTAGTGTGAAGTTGGCCCTTCTAAAATTAATTTGCCTATAACTTTTGAACTATAGGGGGGCAAACGAAAATTCCAAAGGGGCATTCGTGGGCAAATGATGAGCAAACGTTTCCAAAAACGAAAATTTGAATTTTTCAATATTGGGGGGCTAGTGTGAAGTTGGCCCCTCTAAAATTAATTTGCCTATAACTTTTGAACTATAGGGGGCAAACGAAAATTCCAAAGGGGCATTCGTGGGCAAACGATGGGCAAACGTTTGCAAAACAAAAATTTGGATTTTTCAATATTGGGGGGGGCCAACTTCACACAGGTGTTTTCCAGTGCCCTGCTTCTGTTTCCTCTTGCTACCAATTCGATCTCTCGATTTCTTCAGCCAATCGCCTTCGTTCCTGTCCATCGATCTCTCGACTCGCCATCGTCGCTCCCCTCCTCCGCTTCCTTCGATCTCTCGATCCTCCCGTCCGATCCTCTTCCTTCTCTGTATCGATTCTCGCTCATCGGCTCTCCCCCACCACCTCAGCTCTCCTTGCTTCAGAATGCCGCTCATGCCAGCTCATCTTTCTTTCCACTCCCGTTTCTCCTCCACTTTTGACTATTTTTTCACACCTCCATGTCCACCGATACTTCTCCAACTCCTCTTTCCATCACTTCTTCCTCTTTCTGTTCACTCCACTCCAACCCTTCCTTTCATTCCCTTTTTCACTTCACCCTCGCACCGTACCTCTTTCCTCCTCGCCATTTTTACCCCCTCTCCCATCATCGTTATATGGTATATGGTTTCTTGGATTCCAAAATATCAATTCTTGCTCAACTTACACTTTTTAAACTAAAAAAGATGTTTAATATTGAGGTCAAAAAGATCGAAATTATGCAATATTCAATAGATTTATAGGATCATTATTAAATTGGATACATTATTATTGTTAAATGCCCGTGAGAAAATCAGTACTGTGTGTTTTCTTTATACTAAAAAATTTAATTCATTATTTTATATATTTAAAATGTATATGTTTTTCAAAATTATTTCATAGCATAAAAGAAACTCGGTCTATAATAGTTACAATTTTCCGGTTACTATCTGAGACTCGTTACGAGTTTATATCTTTTGTAAATGTTGGCAATAGAGTTCGTGGTACTAGTTATTTTCACTGAGTTATGTTTATGTATGTCAGGGCCACTAGATGGTACAGAATGTATGGTTTCGAGAACGCTTGAGATGTTTCAGTTCCCTCGCTTTTTAAGTACAACGCCTTTGTTCTTTTCTCGAAAGTTTCCTTTATATTGTCACTAATAAATACATTATATTACACAAACGTGTATTGGAAGTGTGTGTATACTAATAAATAACCAACAGGTTATGGGCCCAGCACATTTTCACTGCGTATAGATACTGAGTGACGATAACGAGGTTAGCGGCATTGAGAGGTTAGACTCGGTGCTCGCGTGTAATATTGAGAAAAGAAGTCTCTCTAATTAGCAAAGAGAGAATGTCTACTGGCATAGTTAAAATTGAGTTTCCGGCGGCGGCCAAGCTCAAAGTTGGCAATTACAAGCTGTGGCGATTCAACGTCGAACGTCATCTGAAGAACCACAATGTGTGGGAAATTGTAATTGAGGATAAAAAGCCAGTCAAGATCGAGACAGAAACGGAAGAGGCGTTTCAGGTACGAGAAGCTGCGTTCAACCCGAAGAATGTAATCGCCGAATTGATAATCAGCAACTCCATTGAAGAATCCGAAATAGATCATATCATGACATGTGAGAGCGCCCACGATATGTGGAAGACGTTGCAGCGGGTTCATGAGAAAAAGGATCCGACAAGCAAGCTAGCGGCGTCACAAGCTTTTCATGAATACAGGTATGAGACTGGAATGGAGATGTCAAAGCACATTGCTAACGTTAAGAATTTAGCGCGTCGATGTAAAGATTTAGGCGATGAACTATCTGATACATCAGTCATGGCAAAGTTGTTACAAGGACTACCGGCCAAATACCGCAGTGTCGCAACGATTTGGCGTAACAAGAGTGAGACTGATCAAAAATTGAGCGAGCTTTGTGCCATGCTGGAACATGAGGAGGTTGCTCAAGACGCCGATGACTTAGCAGCGGCCAAGATGGAAGCACTCAATGTAAAGCAAGAAACCAACAAGAAGAAACCACAACAGAAGAAGGCATTGTCATCAAAATCATCGTCGAAGAAAAGCAAATCAATACGCTGCTTCAACTGCAATGGATTTGGTCATGTAGCAGCTAAGTGTCCGAGCCCCAAGAAGGAAGATGATTCAAAACAGATTTTGACAGAGAAAAGTGGTGGTGCAATGATTTTTGCTGTAAATGCGGTCGTTGGAACTGGTGACGAATGGTTAGCGGATAGCGGAGCGTCGGCACACGTAACAGGAAGACGAGAATGGTTCTCACAGTTTGAATCCACGTCAACTAAATTTTCATTGGCAAACGGTGAGCAAGTATCCATCCATGGTCATGGTGAAGTTGAAGTCGAATGCTTGGTGGAAGGAAAATGGCAGTCAGTGACTCTGAAGAAAGTGTTCTTCATACCTGGATTCAAGAAGAATCTATTCAGTATTGGTGCTGCAGGAGAGTTTGGCGTGACTTGTCAGATCAACAAGAATTCGATGAACTTCAAGAGAGATGGAGAGCTGGTAGCTAAAGCGAAGAAAGCCGACAACAATCTGTTTGTCATGCAAATGAGAGTATGCAGTCGAAAAATACCAGAAGCAAACGTAGTTGCGGATGTACAGACGTGGCACGAGCGGTTAGGTCATGTTGGAGTTCAGGCAATCAAGGAACTGTCAAAACGAGGTGTGCTGGAGAGTCTTGAGGTACCAGAAGAGACCAGGCTGCAATGTGAGGCGTGTGAACTGGCGAAATCCCGTCGACGCACATTCAAAACTAACACAAGGAAAGCTGTATATCAGCCGGGTGAGTTGATCCATACGGATGTTAGCGGCCCATTTCCAATAGCATCATATACTGGCAAACGATGGTTTATTTTATTTAAGGACGAGGCCACAGGATTTCGGATGGTGTTCTTTATGCGTCACAAGAATGAGTCACTTGAAGCCTTCAAGAAATTTGTAATTCTTGCCGAAAACAAGTGGGAGCGACGTGTAAAGATCCTTCGCAGCGACAACGGTCTGGAATACACCAACTGCGAGTTTTTGTCCTATTTGCAATCAAAGGGTATTGAACATGAACCAACAGCCCCCTACACGCCAGAGCAGAACGGACGAGCAGAAAGAGATAATCAGACGATCAACGACAGCGCACGGGTGATGCTTGTGGCAAAGAATCTGGATGAACGATTGTGGGCAGAGGCGGTGCGAACTGCTGTTTACCTGTTAAATCGCACACCTACTAAACAATGTCCAGGTTCCACTCCGTACGAAAAATGGTCTGGAAAGAAAGTCTCAATGTCACACATCCGTACGTTTGGATCAGTCGCTTATGTACATGTACCTAAAGTCAAACGGACCAAATGGACACCAAAAGCACAGAAGATGATTTTTATTGGATATGAAGGAGATTCGTCAAACTATCGACTAATGGAGCCGAGTAATCCGAAGAAGGTGGTCGTGTCAGCAAATGTTAAATTCCATGAGGCAACTAAGTATAAATTCGAGTCAAATGAGGGCTGGAAGCTGCAGTGTGCTGAGGAAGAAGATGGAAACAAGGAAGAACTTACCTCTACAGTAGCCGGATCCTCTACAGAAACCGAAGAAGATGAAGAATTAGAGTCAGTTCCAAGCAACAATAAGACGACCTCAAGTAGTAGTCGATATGAGCTGCGAAATCGTAAAGATTTACATCCACCAGATAGATACGAAGTAAATCTAGTCGAATATGAAGAACCGTTAACGTATACGGAGGCCATGACGAGCAGCAACGCGAAAGAATGGAAGGAAGCAATTAAGGTTGAATTGGATGCACTCAAGAAAAACGAAACATGGATCGTTTCAACTTTACCAAAGGATAGAAAAGCTATCACGTCTAAGTGGATTTTCAAGATCAAGAGGGACGAGACTGGAAAGATTGAACGATTCAAGGCTCGGTTAGTGGCAAGAGGCTACAATCAAAGAGAAGGCATAGACTATACCGAGACGTTTGCACCGGTGGTCCGCTATGAAAGCGTACGTACTCTGTTGGCAATAGCTGCATTAAAGGATCTTAAACTTGGGCAGTTTGATATTAAGACTGCATTTTTGCATGGAAAACTCGACGAAGAAATTTACATGCAACTACCGGAAGGAGTGGCAAAGGAAGGCACCGTGGTTAAACTCAAGAAGTCTCTGTATGGCTTGAAGCAGTCGCCACGTCAGTGGAACAAGCGGTTTCATGAATTCCTAACAAGATTCAAGTTCAGGGTCAGTGATGCAGACAGATGCGTGTATCGCGGATCCGTTGATAATGAGTTAGTACTCTTAGCGTTATACGTCGATGATGGACTGGTGCTAGCAAGGAATCAAACAACGATACACATAGTTCTGGAAGCTTTAAAAACTGAATTTGAAGTAACAATCGGGAGTGCCGCTTATTTCCTGGGTTTGGAGATCACGAAAGACTCCTGCGCTAAAACAATCACAATCAAACAGGAGCAGTACATAAATAGGTTGCTGGAAAAGTTCAACATGATGGACGCCAAACCAATATCAACGCCAGCTGAAACAAACAAGCATCTTAAGTATCTACCAAAGGATCAAGTCGATGTATCGATGGAAAATATCCCTTACATGCAAGCGGTTGGGTCGTTGATGTACGCAGCCTGCGTGTCAAGACCGGACATTATGTTCGCAGTATGTCAAGTCAGCAAGTTCTCAACAAATCCATCAGAAGAACACTGGAGAGCAGTAAAAAGAATACTGCGTTATCTAAAAGGGACCAGCAGTCAGGGCATCACATACCGGTTCAATGGAAATGATCATATCATTGGATATTGTGATGCTGATTACGCAAACGACGAAGAAACAAGGAAATCAACAACGGGTCTAACAATAATTCTAGCTGGAGGACCAATTGTTTGGGCAAGTCGACGCCAGAGTGTAGTGGCACAGTCGACGGCAGAGGCTGAATACATCGCTGCTGCAGATGCAACAAAAGAGATACTGTGGCTTCGAGAATTAATGAAAAATGTTGACGCTGAACAGAAGAATCCAACGGTAATGAGGGTCGACAACCAAGCAGCAATCAAGTTAGTACGTAATCCAGAGTTGCATCGTCCCACAAAACATATCGATGTAAGGTACCATTTAATACGAGATCAATTTGAGAAGAAGAATGTCAGTATTGAATATGTGCCAAGCAAGGAACAACTGGCAGATATTTTTACAAAGGGACTACCAAAAGAAACATTTGTGCAACTTCGAAATGAACTTAATATTGGTTAAATAGTAATGTCAGTTAAAAATAATAATAATAGTTTAGGTTCTTTCAGTGTCGACTCACTCACTTTATGTTACATTTTGTTTTATGTAATAGTACTCGAACTAGTGTTGGCAATAGAGTTCGTGGTACTAGTTATTTTCACTGAGTTATGTTTATGTATGTCAGGGCCACTAGATGGTACAGAATGTATGGTTTCGAGAACGCTTGAGATGTTTCAGTTCCCTCGCTTTTTAAGTACAACGCCTTTGTTCTTTTCTCGAAAGTTTCCTTTATATTGTCACTAATAAATACATTATATTACACAAACGTGTATTGGAAGTGTGTGTATACTAATAAATAACCAACAGTAAATATAATAGGCATTATACATTTGTTATTGTGAATTGCATTATTTATCCAATTTATAAAAGATATCCAATGAAATATTCGTCTTAATAAAAGTAATTAAGTATTGTCTCACGCTTATACTATACAATTACATTTATAACGTTTTATACTTTAAATATTTTTACGGCTTTTAGTACACATTTATATATTATACTATATTTATACATTATTTTGATTATTACTACGAATTATATTTATTTTAATAATTTTTTATTATTTTTATTTTATTCGTTTAAAAATATTTTTTTTTTCTTTCACGAGGCATGTCGAGAAAGTAAGAGTACTGATTTTCTCACGGGCATTTAACAATAATAATGTATCCAATGTTTAATAATGATTTTATAAATCCATGGAATATAGTATTATTTCGATCTTTTGACCGCAATATTAAACATCTTTTTTAAAA
>NW_011965306.1:0-6222 GCF_000949405.1 Vollenhovia emeryi
TCCTCCCCCCCCTTGAAAGGGTGTACTTTCAATTACATGCAACACGAATAGATAATAACGTAAATTAAAATTGAATACCGCAAGCGTTATGCTTGTCACAAAAGGGCGAACATAAAGTAGAGGTGTTGCACATCGAATGTTTAGTTTAACAATATGAAAAATGAACTTATAAACTAGCTTAACACTAAAGTACCGCGTAACTTAGCTTAAACATAAAAGTTAAGAGTCTATTGGCAATATTGATATTTTGGACAGTGGTCTAACTAAAACACCATTTGACGTTTTCACGGTAGCGGATCGAGCATTGCCGTCAGAGTCATTGTGCACTTGTTCCACGCGTCCAAGCATCCAGTTCAACGGTGCCAGACCTTGCTGCTTTAGGAGCACCAGCTGATCCTGTTTCAATTGTCGGCCCTTGTTGATTTTCCACTTGTGACGCTCCTGCAGAGAATGCAGATATTCCGTGCTCCATCTGCGCCAGAAGTGCTGCCTTAGCTGCTCGACGCGCTGCCATCGCACTAGGCGATTTTCATTGACATCGCATAAATCGCTAGAAGGGAAACCATTCAAGAGAGTGCCAACCAAAAAGTGCCCGGGAGTAAGATACGTTAGATCGTTCGGATCCGAGCTTAATTGTGTGAGGGGTCTCGAATTCAGAATTGCCTCAACTTCGCATAAAACGGTTTGTAACTCCTCGAAAGTTAAATGTGCCCTCCCAATGATTCGGTACAGGTGATATTTTGCTGATTTTACAGCCGCCTCCCATAGCCCCCCAAAGTGAGGAGCGTTTGGTGGAATGAAGTTCCATGAGGTTCCCTGATTGCGTAAAAAATTGTTGATATCGGTTTGCACGCTATCACGACTTAGTGACTCATAGAACTCCCGCAACTGTCTCTGGGCGCCTACGAAGTTGGTCCCATTGTCCGAATAAATGGCCATGGGTTTGCCCCTGCGCGAAACGAAATGTTTGAGTGCCGCGATAAAGGCGTCAGAAGTAAGGTCGCTCACAAGTTCAATATGAACCGCCTTGGTGGCAAAACAAACAAAAACTGCAACGTAAGCCTTGCTGTGCCGAGCGTTACGACGTTTACCTTCGCGTATTAGTAACGGTCCGGCATAGTCTATTCCGCAATGATGAAATGGCCTGGAAACTGTTATACGCCCCGCAGGTAATGCGCCCATTATCGCTTCTGAGCTAGTCGGTTTAATTTTAAAACATGTGACGCAATTCTGCAAAGTTTTGCGGGTGACCGACCGCAGGGACAAGGGCCAAACACGTTGCCTTACGGCAGCCATAGTTGCCTGTAACCCAGCATGAGCATTGCGCTCGTGCTCTCTTAGTATGATGAGCCTTGTTAATGTATGGTTCCGCGGAAGCAATATCGGGTGACAGGTGTCAAATGATAGCTGTGCATTTTTTAATCTACCGCCCACACGAATCAGACCGTCGGTGTCTATGAAAGGTGACAACGATAGCAAATTGCTAGTTGTTCTGATAGTTTCACCCTTGATTAAGGCTCGATATTCTTCGGGAAAACCCGTTTTCTGCACCGCTCTGTACATAATATTCAAGGCGTAGGAAACTTCCGAGCATGTTATAAAGGCTGTGAGCGGATCGGATCTTCTAGCCTTGAAGAATCTTAGGCAATATGCCAAAATGCGACATATTTTATTTAGATTGGAATGTTTTGTTAACAGATCCTCTACTACGGAATTTTCAACGGTCGCGATGTGTACTGTAGTTCGGATCGATTCGGGAATATCGTTACTTAAAGTAGTAAATTCGCTGTTCGGCCAAAGTTTCTCGCGCGTCATTAAAAAGGCTGGGCCATTCCACCATATCGTAGAATCCTGAAGTTCACGCGGATGTAGCCCCCGAGACAATACGTCTGCTGGATTGTTGGCCGATGAGACATGACGCCAAGAATTGCCGTTTGTAAGACGCTGGATTTCGCCGACTCTATTGGCAACAAATACCGCCCATTTCCGAGATGACGAGGATATCCAGTTTAGAGCTATTGTAGAGTCAGACCAGAGAAATATTTGTATGCTAGATAACGTAAATGAATCCTTGATTTTGTCAATTAGCTGAGCTAATAAAAGAGCAGCCGACAACTCCAATCGGGGCAACGAGACTGCCTTAAGCGGGGCAACGCGAGACCTTGAAACGAGCAGTTCGCACCGAAAATTTTCGTGACCTATCTGTGTGCGTATGTAAACGCATGCTCCGAAGGCCCGTTGACTCGCGTCGCAAAAGCCGTGCATCTGTATTGACCTTGGCTCCGCGCTAAATTTGACGCAACGCGGAATTTGTAATTGGTTAAAATCTTCAAATTGAGACTTAAGTTTTTTCCACCGTTCGCTAATCTCTGGGGAAACAGATTCGTCCCAGTGTATGCCCGAATGCCACAGATCTTGCAACAGAAGCTTTGACAAGACTACGGCCGGGCCTAGTAAGCCCAACGGGTCAAACAATCGCGAAACTTCGGAAAGTATGACACGTTTTGATAGAATTTTATGTTCCTGGTCAGGAATGTAAGAAAAATGAAACTCGTCTAGAGATTGATTCCAATGCATGCCTAGGATTCGAGAATCAGATTCGCGATTGATTATGACCGTACTATTGTTTTGATCATGTATATTTTTTAATAATTCCGGAGAATTAGATGCCCATTTACTGAGTTCGAAGCATCCTGATCGTAATAAACTGATGGTTTCATCCCGCGCTCTAATTGCCTCGCTGAGAGAATCAGCTCCCGAGAGCAGGTCATCCACGTAAAAATCGCGCTCCACGCATACGGAGCCCATTGGGTAAGTATCGCGATTTGATTCTGCGAGATGTTTGAGGCATCTGGTTGCCAGATAAGAAGCGGGGGTGGTACCATATGTGACGGTTGCGAGTTCGTAAGTTTGCACTTCGGAAGATTGATCCTCCCGCCACAAGATTCTTTGATACCGCGCGTGCGAAGGCTCCACAACGATTTGGCGATACATTTTAACAATATCGGCTACAAATACATAACGGAAGGTTCGGAAACGCATTAAAATTGACATTAAATCCTGTTGGATTACCGGGCCTGTCAGGAGAATATCATTCAAGGAAACGCCGTTGCTAGTTTTACTGGACGCGTCAAAAACCACGCGAATACCAGACGATGGTGATGTACTCTTGAATACGCAATGGTGAGGGAGATAGAAGGATTCGCCTAAACTATCTGCCGAATCGTGTACTTGTTTCATATGACCGAGAGCTAGGTATTCATGCAAAAAGTGTGCGTATTGAGCTTTGAGATCTGGATAACGTTTGAATCGTTTCTCGAGATTATATAAACGTTTTAATGCGGTGTCCTTGGAGTCTCCGAGCCTGCCACTCGGCTGATCCTTGAAAGGGAGTTTGACAATATATCTGCCCTGGTAGTCGCGTGAAAAATTGCCTAAGAAACTCTCCTCGCAACGAGATTCTTCGTTAGTATAATGTCTTGAATTGCCAATAGTTTCGAGTTGCCAAAAACGCGCTAATTCTTCGTGCAATTGTGAATTGCTTATCGTCGCGTGAAAGGCTCGAATGCCTTGTGATCTGTGTGAAGGCGCGTTTAAGCGTCCTGCTAGTATCCATCCGAATCTGGTTTTTTGTAAAACCGGATGGTTGACCGAGGCCTTTATTTGACCGACGCATAATATTGACCAGAACATTTCCGCGCCTATAAGGATATCCACGTTAGCTGATACGTTGAAATTGGGATCGGCTAATTTAATGTTTCGCGGAATTTCAAAATCCTTTCGCTTGAGAGTGTAGGCGGGCAACTTGTCCGTTATCCTGTCTGTGACTATGCAATCTACCGTGGCGGTGAATGAATCTACTCGAGATTTGATTTGCACTTGCGCCATTTGTGAAGCCTGGGTTGCTGTATCATTAATACCGGTGATTGAAATATTTAATGAGCGTGGCTGAAGACCAAGAGCATTTAAATAACTCTTCGAAATGAAGTTGGCTTGCGATCCGCAGTCTAGGAGTATGCGGCAGGGTACGAGTGAGCCCGTGCTATTATACGCATGTGTGATCGCGGTAGAAAGAATTACCCCTTGATTGCTGCGTGCGTTTAAGCTGTGCGTTGCTACAACGTTAGATGAACTTGCCGCGTCAGACGTTTCGCGATTTTCTTTATCACTGACTGCGTGTTCGGTTGACGAGGTTGCCGCGAGATGCAGCAAGGTATTATGCTTAGACTTGCATATTTTGCAATTACCGGAAGGGCATTTGTTAGATGCGTGAGTTGTTGAGCGCAAACAATTGACGCAAATTTTCCTTTTACGCATCTCAGAAATTCGTTGTGGAATCGCGAGAGCTAAAAACTCCTTACAATAATATATGGAGTGTTCTCCGTGGCAATGACCGCATTTTGAATTAACCGTAGCGACACAGGCGGTTTGGCGACTCGACTGAGAACGCGGGTTATTTTTTGAATTGAGCGTGATTTTGCCAGTAGCTTCTAGCATCTGGCATTGACGCGTAATAAATTGTGTGAATGTTTGTAACGTAGGTAAATCGGTCGTATTTAGCGATGATTGCCATTCTCGAGATGTGCGCGCATCTAATTTATTGCTCAAAATGTATATGAGAAGATCATCCCAATGAGCTGTTGGACGCCCTAAAGCCTTAAGGGCATGAACGTGTCTCATAGCGCCGTCCGCAATTTGACGCAATTCGGCGGAATTCTCTTTATTCATACACGGCAATTCCATAATCGCTCGAATGTGCGTTTGCACGATAACGCTCTTGTGGTCGTACCTTTCTTTCAATAAATTCCAGGCCACCTCATAATTTAGCGCGGAAATTTCCAAAGATCTAATGACCGTGCTCGCGTCTTCCTTCAAACAGCCTTTCAAGTATTGCAGTTTTTGTACCGCGGTAATTGACTCATTTGTGTGTATGATCGATTGGAAGGCGTCGAAGAATGGAGACCATTCGTCGTATTTGCCAGAAAAAGTCGGAAGATCCAATTTCGGAAGTCTTACATGTGCTAACGATCGCGGCAAATCGAGATCACTCGAAGGAGATCTTGTTGTATCACGCGGCGGAGGTACTGAAGGTGCTGGAGACCTTAAGAGTTCTCGCATTTTCGCGGCTAATGCATAAAAAGCATCCTCGAAATTGATGCGATGATTTTCTTCGCGCTCGTCTAATAATTCGATTTCTGTTTGCACCGATTCATAGTCGGACATGTTTTTGTTTAACTTTACTCGTCGCTCCTCGAGCTGCGCGGCTATGGAAGGCGTGACGGTGACCGCGCCTAGCGAATCAACGAACGTCTTTATGCGCGTACACGAACTCTGTAATACCGCTCGCCGCCTTTTTAGAGTCGCGAGATCTTGCTCGTTTGCCATGACGCGAAATTAGATAAAAAAATATTCACTCACGACAAATAATTGGTTGGCAGAACTCTCAAGTGATTGCCCTTACCTTGTTTACAATATATATATATCTAGCGCTTTGATGAGGCGCTCGCCGAGAACAATGAGTGCGAGTTTCCAGGGGTGCTGTCGGGATGTCCGCCGGCGCCGTGGAGTCCTGGTGATTCCGTGATCGCGTGGTCGCCGTACTGGATCCTGATTGCAGCTTCCTCGAGAGAAGTGGCCCGCTCGTTCGTCCAAAATGGCTGCGTGCGTGTCCGCAGGGTCGGCAATGCTGCAGTGCCCGACACGTTCGAGGTTAGGCCGTGATTGCTGACCTCCTCGAGCTTGATTCTGAAGCTTGTCCGTACTCGTTGAGTTCCTTATGCCGTAGAATCCGCCAAGGATCCGGCTCGAAGGACCAAATGTTTCGTATTGGGCAGATGGGCCCTCCACGTGTAAGCCGCGGGAAGAGTGCCTCGTAGCTACGTGGTCGAGGAAAAAGTAATGTTCCTCTCGTTTGACAAAGTGTGTATATTTCGAAACTCACAGTATTGCGGACAGTCGCTTGCTCAGCCAAGCTTGCTTCCCTTACACAACTTCTTACAAGAATATTGCGTGCGACCACGGCTTGATGGTTCGCCAATGGTCGCGATCGGATGCGAAAGCTTCTCACACACACACGGTTGCGTTAATAATGGGGGGGAACAGAAGAAGTCTTGGGGGGAAGTGCCTCTTGTCGCGCCGCGGAAAGCTCCGCTAGGCCGGAAGAGAGGGGAAAGGCGAGCGCACGCGCGGGTGCTCACGCGGGAGGCTTAAGCGTACTAAACA
>NW_011965307.1:0-6222 GCF_000949405.1 Vollenhovia emeryi
TCATCCCAGATAGCACCGAATGTTCCATGAATGTTTGTATATGATTCGAATGTTCTCTCTCAGGAATATTCGCATGGATGTGCCGTGAATGTTTCTAGAATGTTCTTCATATTCTATGAACATTCACACAGAATGCTCAGGGAATATTCGCATTAAATGTTCCCTCAGTGTCTATGGCATATTCTGAATGTTCTATGAATATTCTTACAGAATGTACGTGGAATGTGCACATGGAATTTTCTACGGATATTCTTACTGAATATACGTGGAATATTAGCGGCGTATGTGCTACGAATGTTTATGGAATGTTGTACACCCAAAAAAAAAGTTCTATTCATAAGCGGGAAATCCTTTAAGCATTTCCTCTAAGCAAAAAAATCTTATATGAAGCATTTCTCACTTACTTTAACACATATCATCTATAAAAGAGTAGACTCATAAGTTAGAATTAAGATTAATTTTGTCCTGTATCCTGTATAGAAAATTCCATTACAGTAATACGACTAGCCTCTTGAAATAAGAGGATACGCAAGATATTCGCGGATACGCGAATCGCAGCACGTGCGCCTGCTTTTGAGTAGTTCACCGACCGCCGCTAGGCCGCGCATAATGGCGGCCACAAACTCGGAAGCAAAATTCAGTCTCGTAGGGTATAAAAGGAGGCCCGCGAGACTGAATTTTGTTTCCGAGTTTTTGGCCGTCACCAGAAGCTGGCGCTCACGCGCCCGCACGCGTGTCGCATAGTGCCGGTTGCCAATTTGTGCCGGCTAAAATCAAGAGGGAACCACTAAAAAATAGAATGTCTGATTGAATCCGAGCAAATACAGATTATTCTTGTCATGTCTGACCTCGTCCGCCAGGATCAGATTAGATCTACTCATGTCTGAGTGGATCTGATCAAATATAGATTATTCTTATCCTATCTGACCTCGTCCGCTAGGACCGGATCAGATATACTCATGTCTGATTAAACCTGACCAGATAGGGCCAATATTTTGATCAAATCAGATCTGAGCGAATTAGATCTGATTTGATCTGATCAGGTCTGTTCAGATCTTTTCCATTTTTTCCCGGGACGTTATTAAATTGAAAGTAAGTTTAATAATAAATGATGCTAACTCGCATCTGAATGTGAAAACCCTTTCCCCCTAAAAAAATTAAGAATTTGTTGCAAAAAATAACAACTCAGCCAGGGTTTAGTTTTTAAGAGGGAAAGGATTCTCACATTCAGATACAAGTTGGCATCATTTATTATTACATTGATTTTCAATTTAATAAAGTGATATTATTAATTCTTGTTCAACCTGGAACTATGTTATGACTGAAAAATCTATTCAATGTGCACTTAAATGAATTTCAAAAAGTACATAAAATCACACAATAAATATTAATTACTATGATTTTATAGCTAAGATCTAGCTATGACCATTGAGGCACTTTGTTTATATAAATGAAATGAATTTATCAAAACCAAATGGAAAATATTTTCACTTGATAACTTAATGATGTTTATATTGAAATGCTGACCTGAAATGCTCTTTAAATGCATTGCTTGAGTAATTGGGAATTACGCGTTCAACGTAATCAGTAATTTTTTCTGTTGCGATGATTTTCCCTCGTACTCTATTAGCCACAAGTATACAATATAATATTTGTATATCCCTTATGCAAATATCATCGTTATCATCATTTTCACTTTCGCTAGAGCTATCACTTTCATTGTTTTTGTTTAAAAGTATCATTGCAGATACAATTGATACCGTTAAACGTTTGTTATTGTTTCGTTCGGCGTCCATTTTTCTCAGCTGCCAAGCCCACTGTAGCGTAGCGCATAAGTCGCTCGGGAAATCGTTCCAAAATTCTCAAGCGCTCATGCGCTTTATGCGTGCATTAAAAAAACGGAACGATTTCGAAGCGTTGCGCATCAGTATTGCAGTCTACGCGCTTCATGCGTAATTCGGAACGCACCCTAGTATACCACACCGGAGCGCATGACAGCGGAGGCGCTACTCCGTCGTGCGCCCCGGCCCGCAGTAACGTACACCTAACGGGGTGCTTCCCGGTGTACACATGTTACTTTTTCCCGTACCGGTCTCCCGTATCTGCTCCTGACTCCGTCACCCTCCGTAACAGCGGGCGCGTCCGTGTTTCGAAGGAACGGAGTATCTCATGCATAACGAGGTGTTTCTCGGCGTGCTCCTGTATTCCTGTATCCGGCTCCGTTTCCGTCTTAGCATCGGGTACACTCGTGATTTGACGGAGCGGAGTAACGCACGCATTACGAGGTGCTTCTCGGCGTGCTCCTGTTTCCTGATCCTGATCCGTCTTCCTGTTCCTGACCGGAGATAAAGTCCAGGGGGGAATATTCGGGTGGCAAAACTCTAATTAATTCTTAGTTAAGTTTCCTTAGAATTAATCCCGTAACTTTTCTTCCTTTGCAGACCTGAGGATCCCGTAAAACATCCTCCCCGTTCGTTCCCAGCGCGTTACCAGTATTAATATATGTATATATGTCGTAGCCCGATAGCGAAATTAGCCATTTAGCTAAAAGCCTAGGCGTTTGGCTAAATGCCGTCCGTTAGGCTAATCGATGACAATATAGTCTAATGGCCTGAAAAATTCAGCCTGTTAGACGACAGGTTAGACTGATAAAAAAAAATGACGTATATAAAATTGGAACCAAGGATGGGATATTGAAGGGGTGGTTCCCCCGTACTGAAATTGCAAAATCAGGCACTAATCGTATTACCACTGGTAATGGCTGACATTCCCAAAGATGTTTTTCTTACTTTGAGAGAAGCTGCTGGGAAGCAATCGACAAGGATGGACAGGGATATAAAAAATGCAATTGCAAAATTGCTAAAAGTTAGTGTCAGACAAATAGATGTGCTTGTTATAAAGCAAAAATCCTTTGCAACTCTCGTTGTCACAGTAGCTCGTCTTGCATTAACAAATAGAAAGTGTAAAAATAAATAAATTGACTTCAGGCATGAATTGACTATGTTATCCTGTATTAACAAATAGTAATGTAGTAATAATTGTGTACTAAATAAATTGACAACGCATCGAGCCTCAAAACAAGCATTTCTCTAGTCGCCTAAAGCGCATCAAGCCGTTAGGCGAAAAGCCGACTTGTCGTCTAACAGGCTGAATTTTTCAGGCCATTAGACTATATCGTCGTCGATTAGCCTAACGGGCGGCATTTAGCTAAACGCCTAGGCTTTTAGCTAAATAGCTAATTTCGCTATCGGGCTACGACATATATGTTAAAAGTATTTCTTTTTTGCATATCTCTTCGAATAACATGAGCAAACTTTGCATGTTAACTAAAAAGCCAAGAAAACCGTTTTTTTAATCTATAACTTTAATAGATTTATGTGAAGACAACTATAACTGCAAACTTTTTATATAATCAGTAGTGTCCGTAAATGTTAGCCTGATTTGTTCAAAATTGTCAGAATTAATTGGTTTTAAAAATCCATGTTGCTTCAAAGATTTAGAATTAAAAATGTCAAATAAATTATTGAATGTTTTAAGAAATTTAATTGTGGCAGTGGAACATTGAAAAGTTTGCAACTTTAAACAATCTTTGCAGAAAGTTAGCGCATCAGCAACTGATTGACTTAGAAGCTGCGCTGCTAATTTAACTTTCATTTTTTGTTTTACGTAGTCAATGTGTCTTATAGTTAACTTATTTCCTAAATGAAAACCTTCGGCTGTTTGGAGCTTATAAAGTTCTTCCAAGTACCGCCATTGGATTTCTTCTCCATTATTATCTATTAAAGTTTTAGACGCTCCTAAACTATTTCTTACCAATTTCAGCATGTGGCTTGCATCAAGAAAAACAAACACGTTGCTATTCGTTGATGGATGCTGAAAATGTGTTTTTAAATTATTTGTCTGAAAATTACATCCTAAAGTTTTCAATGCAGAGAAATTAGTAGCTGTGCCATCAAACGTAAGAGATATAATTTTGAAATTAATTTCATGCAAAGAAGTCAAGCATTGAACTATTAAGTTGGCTTTTTTCGGCATTAATACCATTAATTAGGTAATAATTATATTACCTAAACCAAAAATAAGCAATAGGCACTTTCCAATTTTCGTTCAAGCAAACCACACAAAACACCAAAGCTTCCTTGGCTAACAATGCATCATCACTTTCAACATTGTCACCAAAATCGACATGCCCACAAATGATACCAGAGCTATAGTCTAAGTGCTGACGTATAGCCATCTCATCAAATAGTAAAGCTCCAAGTAGTTGATAAGATGAATTTTCGACGCGATGTTTTATCATTTGAAGTGATTCCGAGTTTATTCCTGGTTCACCCATTGTTGAAGTATACAACTTAGAAAGTGTTTTTGCATGCGGCAAGCAATTGTTAAATTTTTTTCGAACAAAATTATATGCACGAGGGGAGTAATAGTGAAGTGTGAGAGCAAAACGACGCAATTCAGGCGTATATAAACGAGGAACTTTTAATTTTTGAGCCTTGCGTAATTGTTGATTTAATAAATTTTTATTTAACTCACTAAAATTTTCTATGATCTCCAAATCTTCCAATGACAACAGGTTCTTTTGTTTTAAAGACTGTAACGTTTTCTCCAGAGTTTGAATTCTTTTTTTGTACCGCACTTGTTGTCGAGAAGCGTATAGTTGTTGGTGAAGTAACTTAATTTTTTGTTTATATACTTCTCGAATTCGCTTCTTTCCTGGAGAGTTGAATAACCGCTTTGGTGTAATATAGGTCGAAGAGTCTGTCATTGATATTTTGTTAGATGGAGTACTAACTGGTTGTGCAACCTAAAAAATAAAAATAATAAGTACTTATGCAAATATTTTTAATAATTTTTCCAGATTTTTATTTTTTATTCTACATTATTTCTATAAATATAAGATTTGATTTGATTTTAATTTATTATGTAATTAATGTTATTATGTTATTAGTTAATATTATTATTTATATTATTAATATTTTTTATTTCTAATTTATATGGAATTTCTATACAAAAATTGATTTGCAAAGAGCAAACATAATGTTGTGTGTTTGTGTAACATCAATGCACCAAGTATAAGCTCCAATGTTACTCTGGGTGTATTCCGAATCGAGTTAGTTCGGCTTATTTTTGTTTCCAGATGTTGGCAGCCACTTAACTAAACCGAAACCGAGAAGTGTTCCGAAGCCGACATAACCTGTAAACATCGGCAGCTTGCAGCAGACAAGCAATATTATTTTATAACCCAAATAACTATCAGTATAATTTTATCTATCCAATAATATTATTACAACACTTACCATTATGAGCTAAATCATAAATATCTTTTGTAACAAGAAAAGTGTAACTTATGTTATTGAGATCTTTTATTTCTAAACACAACATTTCTTATAATGATACGATAATATTTATTAATTTTTTTAGAAATACGTCTCCTTGGAGAACTCTTAATAATCCACCCTTTGAACAGAAATGGATTCACTCGCGATAGTACAGAGCCACGAATATATACGAGAAGTATATTTGCAGGTTATGTCGGCTTCGGAACACTTCTCGGTTTCGGTTTAGTTAAGTGGCTGCCAACCCAGATAGCCAGTGTGAGCACAAGTTGCTTTCACATTGCTAAGAAAAACGTTAGCATCTTGCCATGCATCTATGTCGTTTATTGTGCTGTTGTTTGCTAGCATTTGGTGTCGGAAATGAAACATTTGTATGATTCAAACATTATGCTAGCATTAAGTGCTTGGTCAGATGTAATAGATATAACATGTTTATATCTGTTAGAAAATTGAAAACAATATATGCTAATTCTTTGTTAAAAGTATGCCTATTCGATGTGCTCTCTCTTTAGCTGTGCATTTAACTACGACAATATGTTAACATTATGCTAGCTGTACTTAAATCACTCAAACATTGAATTCACATTCCCAGCAAAGAGCCAGCATCAGTTGCTGGCATTTTATTTCCATACATTGCTTGAGCATACTGGCTATCTGGGAACATCTAGAAACAAAAATAAGCCGAGCTAACTCGATTCGGAATACACCCTCTATCTCTTCTGCAAAAGTATCTTCTCTACAAAAATATCTTTCCTGCAAAAGTATCTTCTTTACAAAAATATTTTTATAAAAATATCTTTCCAAAAATACCTTTTCAAAAATATTGTCTCTACAAAAATCTTCTCTACAAAACTATCTTCTCTACTATAGCTCGGCAGAGACT
>NW_011965308.1:0-6225 GCF_000949405.1 Vollenhovia emeryi
CCATCCGGCACCTCTAGAGGCGAGACCACGACGCACAACCTTCGGCGTGCCGATCGGCGCGCAGTACCGGCGAAAAATAAAATGAAAATGAACTTGTAAAACAAACATTTTCTGGTCCTTCGAGCCGGATCGAAGTTGTGTGTTACGGACTAGATAAACAGTTACGGACAAGAGAACAAGTGACAAGAGCAAGAAAATCCAGTAATATAATAGTGACGCGCAAATTGTGCGCGTAACATCGTGTGCAGGACACGTCGTGCAAATCACCCCAGGCAATTGATCACTCGGTGAATACGTGGTCAAGTCAAGCAACCACCGAAGGGTTGATTGAAGCCCTCGAATTCGCGGTGCATTTGTCCGTTACTCCAGAACGCGAAAAGCAGTGAAATGAGTGAACAAATCATCAAACAGACTGAGCTCCTGCGAGTGTTATCGCGTTCAGCCGACAACTTTAAGAAGGTTGGACGCAACAATTACACCGCAGCTAAAGTCCGCTCCAGAATTGCCTCGGTGAAGGAAACGTGGAACCACTGCCTTCACGGACACGCCGTTTTGCTGAGCCTCGTCCCACAAAAGGACAGGGCCCAATTCGAGTACTTCCAGGAAGATCAGCTGAAAAACCACGAGGAAATCTACCAGGCAACGCTGGATCTGATGAACGAATGGCTCGAGGAAATCGAGCCATCCGTGAGTCCGCACCATTCAACTGCGCTTAATCAGTCGATTCCGCGAAACAAAACATCCGCGTTATCACTCCAGCATTTACCGCCGATTAAATTACCGCCGTTCACGGGAGGCTTTCACGAATGGGAAAGTTTCAGAGACAGATTTACCGCGCTTATATTGAAAATAAGGATCTTTCAAATTGTACTCGAATGCATTTTCTCGCATCCAGTTTAGCTGGATCCGCGTTAGATACCATTTCCAGTCTTGCAATTACAGCCGACAATTTTCCGGTCGCGTGGTCCGCTCTTAAAGCTCGATTTGAAAATAAACGTAAACTAATTGACGTTCATGTTGCCGCCCTATATAATTTGCCAGCCATGTCGCGAGAGAGTGCCGTCGAATTACACGCTTTGCGGGATAGGGCCAGTAAATCTGTCGCCGCATTAAAATCGTTGGGTCGATCAGACGCGGAGCTATTGAGTGATATACTGAATTATTTCGTAACTTTAAAACTCGACGCGTCCACCCGTCGCGCATGGAAGTTAAAATGTTGCAGTGACGATAATCCTCCGAATTACGAAGCCTTGAAAGAGTTCATTTCCTCACGCGCACTCGCTCTCGAAGAATTAGATCCCGCGCCTCTGAAAGCGCACCGTCAAGTGCGATCAAACAATGCGACCGCTACCGAGAATTACAAGCGCTGTGTTCTCTGCAAAGAATCCCACGCGTTGTATCAATGCGACCAATTTCTAAAAAAGAACCAGAGCCAACGTCGAGAATATATCAAACAGTTAAATCGTTGTTTTAATTGCCTCGGTACGAAGCATTCTGCTCCGGATTGCCCAAGCAAATTCTCATGTCGGGTGTGTCAGAAGCGGCATCATTCTCTCCTTCACATTGACTCTGGTTCTCCAAGAAATAGCGCAAGCCACGTCTCAAGCGTAAGTCAAGCCGTCAGCGAAGAGTCGACTCCAGAAACGGGCAGCGAAGCGCCGTCCTCTGTTGTCGCGATGTCAGCCGTCTCCGCGAGCGCCGTTCCGTCCCCCGTATTGCTCGCTACCGCGCGCGTGATACTCAAGTCGCCGACGGGGCGCGAACTAGCCGTCAGGGCGCTCCTGGACCAAGGTTCGGAGGTGACATTTGTCACTCACAAAATTACACAGATTTTGAGACTGCCTCGGAGACGAACGTTAACTACGATCTTCGCGATCGGGGGTTCGAGCGTCGGTACGTGTCGCTATGCTACAGACATAAAATTCCATTCTCGCGACCGATTGAGTCCGACGTTCTCGACGGTAGCCTTTATTATGCCATCGCTCACTAAATACAATCCTCCACGGTTGACCGGTATCTCGAACTGGGCACATTTACAAAACTTACAACATGCCGACGACAACCCTACCGGATCCGAGCCAATTGAACTCATCATCGGAGCCGACCTTTACGGCTTTGTGATTTTAAGCGGTGTACGAAAGGGAGCGGCTGATCAGCCGATCGCGCAAAACTCCCACCTCGGGTGGATAATTTCCGGGCCGATGTCCGCACAGACCGCCCCCGCGCAGCATATTCGTGCCTTTCACTGCGCCCTCGAGGACGCACTCAAAAAATTTTGGGAGATAGAGGAAATCCCACCGCGCAGAATTCTTTCGCCAGACGATCAACGAGCGGAGGATCACTTTCAAGCCACTCATTCGCGCGCTCCCGACGGGAGATACATTGTTCGCTTGCCCTTTAAGACAGGGCCTCCTATCGAGATTGGCGAATCGCGCGCAATCGCAGTAAGAAAGCTCGCCGCCTTACAGCGGCGATTAAGCATCAACTCCGAGTTAAAATTAGAGTACGCTGAATTCCTTCGCGAATACGAACAGTTGAATCACATGCAAGCGGTTTCGTCTCCAACGTCCGCGGACGGTCAGATCGCCTACATCCCCCATCACGCGGTCATTCGCGAGACAAGCGTGACCACCAGAGTACGCGTTGTGTTTAACGCATCGAGCCTCACCACCAATAACACCTCCCTTAATTCTCACTTGCTCGCGGGTCCAAAATTGCAAAACGAACTAACGGCCGTGTTATTGCGATGGCGACAGCACAAATACGTGTATACCGCAGACGTCGCGAAAATGTATCGACAAATATGGATCGATTCACGCGACCGCGATTACCAACGAATTTTATGGGTCAACGATTCGGACGAATTGCAGGAGTATTAACTTTTAACCGTAACATACGGAACCACAGCTGCTCCGTTCCTCGCGCTTCGCGTGTTAAAACAACTTATTGGCGACGAAGGCGGTTCGTTCCCACTCGCTGCTCCAATTTTGCAATATGACGTTTACGTCGATGACGTCCTTTTCGGAGCCGAGGATGTTCCTCTGTTGCGTCGCTCGCGTGAACAGGTGTGCGCCCTTTTCGCAAAAGGCGGATTCACCCTTCGCAAGTGGGCGAGTAACCGATCGAGCCTGCTCGCGGACATCTCCGAGGAAGATCACGGCCTCGCTTGTAATCGAGAACTCAAGCTCGACGACAATCTCAACATTCTCGGTATTTCTTGGGCCCCCGCGCTCAATTCGTTTCAATTCCGCGTATCACCGCTCGAAGCTACGCCACGCACGAAGCGTACAATTCTCTCCGCAATCGCAAAACTATTTGACCCACTCGGTTGGGTCACTCCCGTGACGATAACCGCAAAAATATTCATGAAATCATTGTGGCGACTTCAAATTCAATGGGACGACACTGTTCCTGTACTTGCTCTGAATAAATGGGAAAACATTTACCGAAATCTCTCACATTTGAATGGGTTACAAATCGATCGATGGACCGGTCGCGGCGCGGATACGGCAGAATTTCAACTTCACGGATTCGCCGACGCATCAACAGTAGCATACGCTGCCGTCGTCTATTCGCGAGTAGTGTCGATCGCTGGTGAAATTACTGTACGGCTACTTATAGCCAAATCAAAGGTAGCGCCTCTCAAAACTGTCAGCGTCCCGAGACTCGAATTATCCGCAGCCACGCTGCTCACCCGCATCTTGGAGTTTATTCAAGAATCCTTACACATTCCGTCAGTGAAATCCTACTGCTGGACAGATTCGACTGTTGCTCTGGCATGGATTCAATCTCACCCGTCTAAATGGAAAACATTCGTTTCCAATCGAGTCGCGGAGATTCAAACTCGAGCTCAAAACGCGCAATGGCGATACGTGTCGACGCACGAAAACCCCGCGGACTGCGCTTCCCGCGGACTGCTCGGACACGAGTTGCCATCCTTTGGATTGTGGTGGCAAGGACTTTCCTGGTTACACTTAAATCCCGACGACTGGCCCTCTCAAAGTCCAGAACCCATAACGCATGTTAGCGACGAGGCAAAACCAACCACTTCACATTGTGCAAAATTGAACGAAACATGGGAGTTAGCTTCACGTTATTCCAGCTGGACAAAACTCTTACGAGTGACCGCTTATATACAACGATTTGTTAACAATTGCCGCAAACACGATAAGCAGTTCAACATCTATCCAGCGCGCTCGAAAGCTCTCACGTCAATCGAAATCACGCATGCTCAAAGATTCTGGATTCAGCAAATTCAAGCCGATCGTTTCGCACTTGAAATAGCCAAATTAAAACTCGGTCAAGCTCCCGCGGCTAAGAGCGAAATCAGCTCACTAAGTCCGTTCCTCGACAGCGACTCCGTCATTCGCGTCGGCAGGCGGCTACTGCACGCTCCCGTAGCCTATGAGAAAAAACATCCCGCGCTACTGGGCGCGCATCTCGTCGTGGATTTAATCGTTCGATACACGCATTTAAAACACTGTCACGCAGGTCTGCAACTAACGTTAGCTGCGCTACGCCAAGAGTACTGGATACTCCGAGCCCGACAGATAGTTAAACGTATCATTTTTCAGTGCGCTACATGCACCCGGGAGAGAGCTGCGGTACCTGAGCAGTTAATGGGACAGTTGCCGGCCGCACGAGTCTCGGCTCTCCCTCGGGCATTTTCCCATTGCGGCCTTGATTACGCCGGGCCAATCGCCATTCGGACTTCCTCCGGCCGAGGGCACAAGTCACATAAAGGTTACATATCATTATTCGTCTGCCTCGCCTCTCGAGCAATACATCTTGAGTTGGTTACGAGCTACTCCACCTCCTCATTCCTAGACGCGTTTTCGCGATTCTGCGCCCGTCGTGGATTGCCGTCCGTAGTCTATTCCGATAATGGCACTACTTTTACCGGAGCCGACCGGGAGTTGCAACAAGCATATAATCACGCGATAAGAAATCCAGACTTTCTTAACCAAACGGCCGCCGATAAAATCAAATGGGAATTCATCCCCCCTCATGCTCCGCATTTCGGGGGGCTTTGGGAAGCCGGAGTGCGAAGCGTAAAATATCATTTGCGCCGCGTTCTCGGAGCGCACACGCTTACATTCGAAGAGCTGTCGACGTTCTTATGTCGGATAGAAGCTTGCTTAAATTCGCGACCAATCGGTCCTCTGACCGACACAATTGACGATTTCGCCCCCCTCACTCCGGGTCATCTGCTCATCGGTTCCGCGATCACCGTCAATCCCGAGCCGTCTGTTCTTGCAGTCGCAGAAAATCGGTTGTCTCGATGGCAGCTCGTGCGTCAGATCGCGGAGAGATTTTGGCGACTTTGGCAGTCCGACTATATAAATACGTTACAACAGCGAGGAAAGTGGCGAACGGAACGCGAATCAATCAAGGTCGGCACAATGGTACTTTTAAGAAACGCGCTACTACCTCCCTGTAAATGGGAATTGGGTAGAGTAACAAAGATCTTTAAAGGTCCTGACGGTTTGGTTCGCGTCGTGTCTGTGCGAACCGCACAATCTGAATTCAAGCGCCCGATAGTGAAGTTGTGCGTCCTTCCTATCGAAACATGCGACCCAGCATGCGAAGACTCTGAGCTCCGCCGCGACGAGCAAACGAGCGACGTGAAAACTCCGCCAGTACAATAATGTAGCAAACGTCACTCCAAATCATATCGCGCCTCCAGCTCAAGACCAACCACCGAATAAAATCAGCCCTAGCGATAGTTCTAGACGCACATTGAAACATAATTTAATCTTAAGGAAAATTCATCGTTGTTTATAATTTAGTTTAGTTATACGAATGTCCGTACCCATACTCAAGTGGAGTAAAGTTAATGTATAGTAGATTAAGAGTTCATACATGTCACACCACCCCAGGGCGGGCGGAGAAGGTCAAGTAAAATCTCCAATCGCCTTTCAAGATCAATGCTTCTCCAGAATTAAATTGAAACTAAAGTTTCAAGGCGAGCGGGATGTTGCGGATTGCCAGCGGGTGGTTGAACAATTTATCAGTTAAGATAATTTAAACTCCCTAATATTTTCTCCTTCTCGAGGCTTCGAGCTTCGAGAAGGCAAACACGCTATAGGAACCTAAACACGGCAAGCAATCCGCATGATACCTGTAGCTTAGCGATCATGAGAGAGCCACGTGAAACGTTGGCTACATCAATAGAAAAACTAACGCGATCCCGCGAATACTGGCGAGCGAAAATCAGGCGATATG
>NW_011965309.1:0-6228 GCF_000949405.1 Vollenhovia emeryi
AGTTCCCGGTGAAACAAACAAACAGTGTGAATGCGTGGGTGGGTGCGTGGGTGAGCAAAACTTGAAAAAAAACCCCATCGTCACAATCCCAGAAAAATTTGGATGACTAAGTAACTCGCGGTCAGACAGACAGACAGTGTGAATGCGTGGGTGGATGCGTTGGTGGGCAAGACTTTTAAAAACCCACATAGCAGCCATCTCCGTTTGGAAAATTTAGAGACCGATTGCAAGAAGATCGGTCCACAAATGACTGATTAACTCGCGGACAAACAAACAGTTTGAATGCGTAGGTGGGTTCGTTGTGGTGGGCAAAAATGAAAAAACCCTCTTAGCAGTCTTTCCCGAAAAATTTGGAAAATTTCATGACCGGTTGCAAGAAGATCGGTCCACAAATGCAGGAGGAGTTCGCGGTCAAACAAACAAAAAGAGTTTGAAATGCTTGGGTGGGTGCGTGGGTGGGCAAAAGTTCAAAAAACCCTCTTAGCAGTCTTTCCCGAAAAATTTGGAAAATTTCAAGACCGGTTGCAAGAAGATCGGTCCACAAATGTAAAAGGGGTTCGTGGTCAAACAAACAAACAGTGTGAATGCGTGGGTGGGTGCGTGGTTATGCAAAACTTGAAAAAGAAACCCCCATCGTTACAATCCCAAAAAAATTTGGAAAATTTTGAGACCAGTTGCAGGAAGATCGGTCCACAAATGTAGGAGGAGTTCGCGGTCAGACAGACAGACAGACAGACAGACACCCGGTACTTATATAGCAATATAGATATATGATTGTCAAAATTGGGGTTACATTACAAAATATCGGTCAATGCATTTTTAACACAATTAATGTAGAGAGCTAATGTTTAGTTAATATACTGTGCTAGTACAATTTAAAATACTTTTTATCTTTCTTACCTTGCAATCTTAAACATTCCACAGGCATGTTGAAAATATGCCAAAAACAGTGTTCCCGTCGCTACCATTGCAGTTGCTCCTATTAAACTAGCCACATTTGTATGTAGCACAATTAAATAAAAATATTTTTCTTCGTCGACAAAGTATTCCGTCATGACCTGCAGCGTGGGACGTGGTCGAGATTCATTTACAGATAATGCAACATCCAATATTTTCGGCAAAAGTACAGGAAAAAGAAAGGCAAGCATACTGCCTGCGGCAAAAACTAGAAACAAATATAAAAAGAAATATATAATATATATATGGTATATATATGTATATGTATACACACATAAAGGGTGTTACGAATAAGATGTCCATCCGCTCGCATATAGGTAGAACGATTGAACAGAAAGATACTATAATATTTTGTAAAATTTGCAATAGTTATCGAGTAATTAAAAAACATTTGAGCGAATCAAGCCTGAGGAAAGCGGTAGGTCGGATTCGATAAACATGTAAAATGGCTTATTTGTTAGATTTCCGAGCAACGGTGAGCATCATCTGATAGTGAGAAGTGAAACGATGCGTGGCATATAGCACGGCGCCGAAAAATTGTCAGGCAGCAAGCCATTGTTTACGCGTCTTATCGTCTGAAACTCGCCGCTCGCTGTTTGACAATTTTTTCCGGCGCGGTATCATTGTTCCATCTCTTGCTTTACATGCCTACCGAGTCCGGTTTTTCTCGCGCTTATTCGTTCAGACGTTTAATTTCAGTCGGTCTCGCGCGCGCGGTTCTACATAGCTACGCTTGTACACGCACCGGCCGTGTCCGTGAGACTTGCACACAACGGGTCTCGCATACACTCCCACCTGTAGGTGAGGTACCGAAAGTGGGGATTGCCGCTCAAGCGGTAGAAGTACGCCCGGGCTGTGGGGACTGGCGGGACATACACATAGCAATGGTAGTAAGGAAATTTGGTGGGAGTTGTTGCGATCTACCATCTTCCTCGCGAGCCGTGTAAGCGAGAGAGGCCGCATTATGCCATGAACTGACAGAAATGCCGTCCCTATTCGTGTGACCCGCACACATCGATCAGGGCCACGCACACTCTCCTCTGTAGGTGAGCTATATGCGGTGGCGCGTTAGCTTTTCCACGAGCTTTTCGCGACCCGTTTCAAGAGTAGCTGCACGCGACTCGCATTATGTATTCAATATTATTGATACAGAGCAATAATTATTTGAAACTGTTCCAAATAATTAATTATCGCGGTTCCGTCGAAGAAGCGAGCAGCGAGCAGCCTTCCGTTTCGACGAGGCGACGTCTCGTTTGAGGATAGCTGCATGCGACTAACTCGCATTATATATTCAATATATGATATGGTTAATATATAATATTATTGATATGTGTGTTATTGCGGAAAATGAGATTAATTCCTTTACGAACAGAGTATTCTATGTTATGAATTATTGGTGGCCCTGAAAAGGGCCGATTTTTTTCCCGAAAATTGAGGTCGATAATTCCTGTCAATAGTCAGTCAGTCAATCAGTCAAGTCAATAATCAGTCAATCAGTAATCAGTCCAATATCCGGCACAGTCGATAACTTGATTGAGTCGATTAGGTATCGAATCAATCAAGTTCGCGAGGAAATTGGGTTGAAATCGAAATTCTCTCCAGACTTCTTTTGCATGCTCAACTAACGCTGCTACCGTTCTCTCCTTTCTTTGTTCCCAGTGTAGAACCATTTGTGCCCAGACATTTTCGATTAAATTTAGGTCTGGCGAACGAGCAGGCGACTGGATTAAGTGGATTTCCGGATGATTTCGAAACCAAGCTTGTGTTTCGCGCGATGTACAGCAGAATTATTCTGCACTAATCGAATAATTGGTACGTCTTCCGCAGGATACACTGCTCGCATGTTTATGGGTGCTTTCCAATTGCAATATCCCTAGACACTTTCGTGCACACGGCGACACAAATGGCGTTCCAATTGTCACAAATGTCGACACACCTCTACACATTCGTACTCAGCCTGAGGGCTACTAGTCGGCTATGTAAACTTGTGTTTTCTAGTGACAAATAATAGTTACTAAGTACGGCGGCTACAAGTGGTCGGCATATTCCTTCGCTACGACGGTTTACTATATAAAAGGGAAAAAAAGAAGTGAGGTTACGTCTGATATCATTCTGGCGCATAAGTAATACCAAAGTGGGAGGAGGAAAATACGCAAGTACGGCACACATTTTTTTTCTTTTTACTCAACAATTAACAACGGCAATATTCAGAGTATCATTGTGGTAATAAATATTTTGAATCAACATTAGATGACGCAGTTTCGATCACCACCATGGATTAAAAATACCAAGCATGGATACTATACTACTTTATGTACTCTTTGTGGTATATTTTGTTCCAATTGAGTCGTGCACATCGCGACACTTTGTGTCTTCTTGTGTACGTTTGTGTTAAAAAGTGTAAAATAATTGGAAAGCACCCTATGAAATGTTATGCCCGATGTTTATGAAAAGCACTTTCGGCGAACGTGCTATGACTAACATATTGCGGAAGTTTCTATTTCGGAATTGCCATGTGAAAGGCCTGATCCCATCCTATTTATTATTTCTCTCCTTTTTTCTACCATTTCAACGACTATCGACCAGCAACAATCTAAGCACTTTATGTTTCGAGTTTTTGTTAAGTGAAACTCTGACAAACAATTTTTTGTGGGGAAGGGGCTCGTGCGTTTGCTAGTTGATATCCGTTGATTTCTAAATTTATACAATATTTCCCGAGGAAAAAATATTCCTTATGGTTTTCCGAAAGAGAGAAATCGTGGAGTCCACAGGACGTAACATTTGAGTTTTGCATGTTTCCCACGGTGCATCGCAAATTATCCATCCACCATTAAATAGTTCAAAATCACATAACCGCCCAGTAAGCAAGAAAACATTAGTATAACGTTATTATAACGTTACTCAGTAACGTATAACGTTGTTCAATATGTAGTTTTTAACGTTGTAATCAACGCTATTATGAACAAACTTTGACACCAATTTTAAGGTTATTACAACGTTGGAATGGAAGTGCCTTAACATTGTGAATAATGTTGCACAAATGTTTTTCTTATATTCAATATAATGTTTCGTACATAACATTGACTAAATGTCCAATTCTTATCTTCCAATGCCTCCGCAAAACTAACCTTCTTACCACTCCTATCCTCCCCTAGGTCTAGCTTCCTTTGCTTATCATCCTTCGTTCTCTTGCTAGTCTTCCCTCCCCTTCCTGACATCTTTTATATCCTATCTTATTTACAGTCGATTTCCTACCTATTCTAACCTCACTTTACGCCCGCCTGCCTATTTTTGTCTTTCTTACCTCTCTCCGCACGCTCTACTTTCCGCCTTCGCTTCTGCCGTCTCTACTCGCTTCTCGCTTTCCTCTCCCTACTCTCTTCTCTATCTTCGCAATATTTATCTCTCTAAAATACTCTTACAAAGTATCCGCTCTCATTCACACAACCATTCGTCCACGCGTCACCTAACCAAGTCGATAATATATAATTATAATGTTTCAAAGGAAACATTATAACAACAGAAAAATTTTATTGTTAGAACATTAGTCTAAAAATAAAATGTGTAACAAATTAGAAACATTGCATCTATGTTGCATTTACGCGAATGAAAATGTTAAACTAACATACGTAGAAAATATATGTTACGTCAAAACCTCTTGGAATAAGTTTCGGAAGGAAAATAGAGATTGACGGGATCCGACGGATAGGGCTCCCAGACGTGGAGGTATGGAATGACGTAACTAGCAGTTTTAAATGTCTCGCTAACACGCTCGGAGGCGCGTGGAAGCGAGCCGAACGCACCTTTCAAAGGCTCTGAAAAGGACAATGTCCCGAAAGGACACTCTGACTCTTTTCAAGAGCGGTGCGATCGCAGGTCCTAGTTTTGGGTCAAGGAAATTAATCTCTATTACCCTGGGACGGACCTTGTGCACTCTCAAAGGGGAACGAAGGGGTGAGGTCTTTAAAAGTAAAATGAATATGAAAAAGAAAAGTTTAACATAGCAGTATATTTGTCATAATCAAAAATAGAAGTTTCATATATTGTATAAAACAATTTAGAATTATTACATTTAAGATAAAAGGAACATAAGTTTTAACTGGGTTAAAGACTGACGTGGCGGATTAACTGCCGCGTGCCAGCTCCCCGCTGCCGTCCCAAGGCGCGGTGTCGGTCCGCCCGGGGAAAAAAGGATCCGCGCGAGGCCGTAGGGAAACCTCCCGGGGTCGCAACTACACGTTTTTTTTTACTTGTCCGCTTACCCGAAAATTTTTATTTTTGTATCGCGCCCATCGAGCGTCACCGAGCCGACCTGACCAGCGAGGGGACCAACGGACGGCGGGGCCGAGAGGTGGAGAGAGGGAGAAAGCTGAGGGGCGAGAGCGCGAGGAGTCCAGCGAGCGGCGGCCGCGGGGAAACCAGGGGCCAAAACAGAGAGAAGAGCGAGTCGAGGGGCGAGGACGAGAGGCGCCGACGGGCGGTGAACGTCGAGAAGCCGAGCCGCCCTGGGACCTGGGGCCCGAACACGCAGAGCCGCGCCCGAGGGGCGAGGGACGAGGCGCCGGCAGAACTGCGAACCCAGGGGGCGAGCACGGGCGGAGGTTCCCCGGAGGCCCTGAGGACCGGCGGGACCGGAGGGCCAACGCGCCGGAGAGCGGGCCCAGGATCGACCGCCCCGGCCCTGCGAGCCGCGCGGGGCGAATTACGCACCCGGAAGCGCGCGGACAGCGATAACGCCCCTGCGGGCCCGGCGACACGCCGGGCGAGCGGCCCACTGATTGGCGGATCCGCGGCGCCGCTATCTTGCGCAGCCACTTTTCGCGGTCGTAACGAACGATCGGGTGATCGACCCGCTCGCGCAGGATCTTCCGCTTTCGTTCGCGGATTCTCGTACGTGTCGGACCGAATCTCCTAGCGCGAACCGAGAAAGAGGCCAGTTTGCCGGCCACGTTCCGTGCCGAGGCCGTGGCGAGGGACCGAGGAACAGAGTGCCGACCGGGACCGCGACGTGGGATCCAGGGAGAGTACCGGTGAGGTGGCCCTCGAGGGAAATTCTACTGTAAAAGCCGCGTGCTTCCGAGGGGGTTAGCTCGCGCTCTGGCATCGCGCCGCGTTCGTGTTAGTGTTTCGGGCCGTCGCACAGTGGGGCAAAGTAGCACGTTTTCGTTCAAAACAACTTTTAGCCAAAAGTATACAACCTATTGTAATTATTTTGGTCTTAAATTAAAGCTTATGAAATTCCTCAGAGATCTGTCATGGCCGATTTTTGAT
>NW_011965310.1:0-6234 GCF_000949405.1 Vollenhovia emeryi
CATACATTTTTCCATCTACATTTGGTGGAGGGGAGTGACTTATATGTAGGTAGAAAAATGTATGCGTGGAGACAGTATGTTCCGCCCCCCCTTCGGGGGGGCATCACCTCGTTAAAAATAACCCTACCCACCCTATGTCAGAGGTGTGGAGTGAATCTCGCTTCACGTGGAAAGTTGCAAACCCATGTGGAACAATACAACGGCAGAAGTATATACGTGGAGACAGTATGTTCCGCATGACAGATTTTCTAACACTAAAAGTTGTCAACTTTAACAATTAATATCTCGCTTCGCAGGGCAGAGCGACGATTTTGTCTGAGAAAAAAGTTGTTCCTCGTTAAAAAACGCATCGATTGAGACCAATTTGATTGATTTTGGAGGTGGAGCAGCTATACTGAAGAAGAAAGAAGAAAAACCATATATTTATTATTTGTATCCTTTCTCAGCCTGTATCTGCGAAACTATTTGAGTCCGGCCCTTATATATATATATATATATTGTATATATATGAAATGACTCGGAAAGACATCCCCAACAACATATTTAAAAATAAAGCAAATCGGAGAGGAGGCCCCTTTTATGCATAATTACCGAAATATTTTCCATACACAATGTATGATCGCGAAATCGTTTATACGTAAAGATAGAAAATGATGTATACTCGTATGATAAAAAGGATCTTTCATTGTTTTAAAATGAGAGTTTTAGCTTATTGTTTACTTTTGCTACAGTAGTTAAAAATCAGTTGTGGGTAAATATTAACTTTATGCAGCTCGAAAGAATTACAACTCGGATTCTCGCTTCTAGTTCCTCGCGCGAGCATATGTAACACTTACATCATATATTATATTTCAAGTAAATACGGTACTTACGTTTGGGACCGAGGCAGTATTGTTGAGTGTTAATCCATATTGCGGATAACGTCGGAAACTTGTCATCCGAGGGAAAATAAACGTGATACACTAAAGATCTGCCTTGTTTAACAGCTTGAATGGACTCGTTTATAGAACGTGCCAATTCCAATCGAAATATCCCTTTCTGGAACACAATGATAATTAAGCTATTGCTAATAAGTGGTTAAATAGCTAAGGATTCTAGATGTAATTAACAAGTAAAGTAAAAGATGAGTTTTGTGAGCATATCGCGTTATGCAGTGCATAAGTTAACATTATAATCTTTACTAGGAAGGTACAATATACAGGGTGGACCATTTTAACCTTTAATGGAGAATAACTCGACCGGTAAGCGAAATAATAAAAAATGTTTAAGACAAAAGTTGTTTGGTTTCGAGGGGGCCATAAGATGGTACCATTGGTTTGACCTTGAAGAATTATTTGAAGGTCACATAAAGGTCACAATTTTGTTAAACGGCATTCCCTATTTTTTATTACATATTCTTGTAGCTGACCTCGAGAGTTTTCCAAAACGCTATAATAAAGTATTTTTATTAAGAACTTTTTGAATTATTAAGGTTTGAAAGTTCCAATATTTTGACATAAATTACAAAATATTTTGTAAAATATTCATTTTTTTATCGTCTTACCTTAATACTTTTTTGAACAGGATAATGAGACAAATCAACCGGTGTAAAGAAAACACAAAATTGTTCAAAAAAATTTTTTTTATTATACTTGTTACAAAATTATGTGTTTTCTTTACACCGGTTGATTTGTATCAATATTCTGTTAAAAAAAGTATTAAGTTAAGATGATAAAAAATGAATATTTTACAAGATCAATTTTGAAGAGGTGGATCGCCAGTAAATAAAAAACCAATTTCAAGAATTAAATCGACAATAACTGGCAAATATATTTTAATTAATTACACGACGTTTCGGCCAGTAATACTGGTCCTTCTCAAGTGTTGACCCAAGTGTGACAGCAAATCTGCAAGGTTTAGAGCGCAGGTGCAGAAATCGAGTACGCGAGATATACTTATACAGTGGTGTTACTTACGGGTGACATGTCGAAGTATGCAATTTTGTGCATGGTCGAATAAAATCACTATATTAATATGTATAACGTTGGTTAAAAACTAATAAAAGCGTCAGGTATTATAAACGGCTGGTAAGATAATGACGGTGTTAAATTTCGAAGAGAGAACGACATTTGTCGGGACGTAAAACACAACACGTGGGGGGGACAGGTAAATAAATTATATAAATAAGAAAACAATATAGGATAGAGATTAAGTCGTGCGTACAATCTTATCATAAATAGCGCTTAAATTGTCGGTGTCTTGTTGAAGGTTGATCGTATAATCATGGGACTTCTTTATATAGAACATCTTGGCTATTTCGCGTTTTTTAAAATGTGGTTCTTTGTGTAAGATTAACGGGTTGGACCAGTCGAATTCATGTCCAGCAAGGTTGCGATGCTTGCTGACAACTGAGTGGTTGTCAACAGGCTTTTTAATGTCGTTGCGATGTTCGTTAATGCGCGTTACAATGTGTCTTTTAGTTTGGCCGATATATATTGCATCACAATCAACACAATTAAGTTGGTAGACCAATTCAGTACGGTTTGGATCAGCAATTCTATCCTTCCCTTTCCTTATCAACAAATCTAATTTTTTAGAGGCTGAAAAACGCGTCTCAATGTGTTGGTTGTGTAAAATTTTCTTGATTACGTCGCTAACATTCCCGATATATGGGATGGTGATGCTGTTTGTAAAATCTCGATTGGATCACACTTGGGTCAACACTTGAGAAGGACCAGTATTACTGGCCGAAACGTCGTGTAATTAATTAAAATATATTTGCCAGTTATTGTCGATTTAATTCTTGAAATTGGTATTTTACAAGATATTTTGTAATTTATGTCATAATATTGGAACTTTCAAACCTTAATAACTCAAAAGGTTCTTAATAAAAGAATACTTTATTATAGCGTTTTGGAAAGCTCTCGAGGTCAGCTACAAGAATATGTAATAAAAATAGGGCATGCCATTTAAAAAAATTGGTGTGACCTTTATGTGACCTTCAAATAATTCTTCAAGGTCAAACCAATGGTACCATTTTATGACCCCATCGAAACCAAACAACTTTTGTCTGAAACATTTTTTATTATTTCGCTTACCGGTCGAGTTATTCTCCATTAAAGGTTAAAATGGTCCACCCTGTATACATATGTATGTAGTTATTAATTGGATGTTTTGATTCTGCCTTCGACCAATATGGATGATGCGGTGACAGTCAAGTCCGTTTACATATTAAAATATTTCTATTTATTAATGAATAAAATTAACAATTGACAACTCAGATAAAGTATAATAAAAAATATAGCTCTTAAATTAATTCCTGATAATATATCTGAAACTACGAGAATTATATTTTCTATTTTGTCTTATTAATGTCTAGATATTAAAAAAGCTTAGAGATATTAAAACTTATTCCATATATCTCAATATAATACAGAAAACAGATCGTGTTGCAACAGAACGTTTTTTAATTGTACTTTGATTATTTAAATCTATACTCCTCTTAAAACTAAATTCAGTGTTATTTCTTTACAGCATTAATTATAAAGACCATTACTAATTACAAAAACTAACGATTCTGATTAGCTAAATTTTATTTTAAGGTTTCAGTTCAATGTGCTAAAATCATTAGAAATCACCCGCATTCTTAATAATACTATATTAAAAGGTTTACTTACTATCGAATCAGCGGTAGCGTTTAAGGCTACTTTTAAATAAATTTCCTCATTTTCTGGTGGGCATTTTGGTGGTAGAATTTCGATCCGTCCGAATATCTTGCGTGTGTCGGGATCGATCGTGTATGTGAGGTATTCCGAACACGAAGTTGTACTATGTACCATGGTATAAAACAGGTGCGGCAGTAACACGAATAAGATACAAATCTTAACCATCTTGTGAGGCTCCGTTAAAAAGCTAATAAAAATTCACATTTCCTAAATCCTTTGGAAATCACAATGTTTACGAATTCTTCTTAATCTATTATAATAAAATTTCAAAGAAATTGCTATTGATCAAAGTGTGATTAACGTTAGATTTATCGATTCTTTCCGTCTAGAATATAAGTTCATAGGCAATTGCCAAAAAACTAAAAAAAATAATTTTTTATAAAATAAAATTTAGAAATACTATAAATCTACCGTGATCTGTGCGATTATATGCTTGATGTATACATAGGTATTCATATTCATTTGTATTTATATACTTTTGTATATTAAATTTTGTTGTAACAATATGGAAGCATAAAAAGAAGTCTATTCGTTTAAATAAAAGTTATAGGTTATTTATACACGTGCTTGTTCAAGGAAATAAATTTTTCGTTAGACTTTTAAATCTAGTTTGAATGATACCATATTGTTCTCAGATTTAGTCTAAATAGTAAAACACTTGTACACAAAAGCCATATAATTTGTATATAACATAAATATTCCCATGGACTGTGACAGCTTTAAGTGCAAGAGGTGCTTTATGCTCTGTATCACAAGGAGATAATTACACTTTTGTAACTTTAGTCACTTTTCAGTTGGTGTGAACATTTCTCTTCCAACACACAATAACGTTATTTCTGAACAATCAGCTTCGTGCAGAAATATCTTTATGCGAAATAGTTCCAAAGAAAAGATTTTACTGCGCAGATCCACATTGAGGCTCAAACGAAACAGCGGATGCTTAAAATCGTAAATGAGCGATGACACTAACGAGCGATACAGCAAATATACAGTCAGTAGCAAGTGTATATTTTGTATGTATGTACTAAACAGACAAAACTAAAAATTTTAATGACGTACGTGTTTAGGAGGAATCACTTTAATCACTCATTGCTTCAGTCGATTACATTTAAAAGGAGCACTATTCCGTACAGAAACCAGACATCTGCCGTGAATCTTTCACACTCGCTATGAGTAAATATTCTCTTTTCACTTCGATTATTCAACAGTTGTAAAACCGGTTATGACGAGTACATTCATCGTTTTATTTCGAATTTCTCAGTTGTGAGAATCGACGGGATTCTCATGTATAATTGTCCGCTTTTGCTTTGTTATTCCACCTTATTATATCTTTTTACTGTCATAATAATTAACAATATTATCTTTTATTTTTTACTTTTTTGAAGAAACTACATTTTCTTATCAATAGTTACATTGTGCTTTAAGTGTTTTGAATTATATACTTCAATATATTCTCTTTCACTATTATACTTTTATTTATTTATTTATTTATATTTATTATTTTCTGAAACATTTCTTTCAGATACTCTTGCGAAATAATCTAAAGTATTCTTCTTACAGTTCCATGAAATTACAGTGAAATTCAATGCTACGGAAACTGGTTCCAGAATGCTAATTGGTGAATCTCGATATTGCTGCACCTTCACTGTATCTTTATAAGACTAAAATTAGAAACACACGGAACTACTTAAGCAGTAAAACTTAAGAATTCCGAATTTCAATTAATTGGAATTTGTAGCATTGCTTAGGTTACAAAATTGCTGCTTACGTTCTTGACTTTCATTGGTCATTACTTTAAGTTAAAGTTTTGCTGCTGAAGTTTTATCGCGTGTTCGGACCTTAACCAGCTCTCTATTTCGAAACATTTCGAAACATCTGTTAGTTTTCATGTATATACCGCATATACAACCGCATTGAAGATGAGATATACTTATTACTTAAGTATTCTATTTTAGTATCAAGATAGACACATTACAATAAGAAAAATAAGTGTAAACAGTCAAAAGTACCTCGTAACTGTTTAATCCTCACGTGTAAACTATTTGTATCAGCGATAAATTTTTTAAATGCAAAGTTACATATCTACTAAATACCTTTATTACTGAACATTGCATTAACTCTCTACTGGATAACCCTTGAAGTGGGGTCAAGTCTTATTTATGTCCGAAACAAGATCAGTGCAGATAGCAGGAGCTCTTCTTTCTGCGAAATAGATTCGAAAAAGAGATTTAATTACACAGATCCACATTGAGACGCAAACGAAATAGCGGATGGTTTAATTCATACTACTAAACAAAGAATATGAGATATTTGTAACCAGCGACGTAGCATATAGAGCGTTAATAGCGTATACATATACATATGTATACGCATACATATACAGGTCCATTTTAATCGACAATCGGAAATATTTCGTCAGGTAAGCCAGATGGAGAAAAATGTTTCAGACAAAAGTTGTATGGTTTCGAGGGGGCCATAAGACGGTACCATTGGTTTGACCTTGAAGAATTATTTGAAGGTCACATAAAGG
>NW_011965311.1:0-2174 GCF_000949405.1 Vollenhovia emeryi
ACGACCACGACGACCACGATGACGATGTTTCTTAATAAAAATTACGTGAAAATTCAGACTTTTGGACTTTGCATTGCAATATCTCTACTCATGGGGCACGTAGGAGAAAAGTAAAAATAGTTTTATTATACAAATCGTACCCAAGCTATCGATTAAGCGTAGTCTCAAGTTCGTGGGATCAGCCATTGTTGAGAAAAAAATATCTGAGGGCCCGTCAAGTCGTGTACTCGCGTAAACTTACACGGTCAGTCTCGCGCGCGTGGTACTAGCTTCGCTTACACTTGGCGCGAGACACTACCGTGTCTCGTGATAGTGTTTATTACGATGTCGGGATCTGCCAGGGGGGAGGTGTAACGTGACAACAAAGAGCAACGTTGCTCCCCACCCTGCGCTCTTCCCCTGTCTCGTTTCTAACCCCCGCACCCACGAACTTACGGTATAAAAGAGCCCGAGCGAGCCGAGAGAATCAGAATCCTCCGACCAGCGAACTGAGCAGGTCGTCTCCCCGGAGAAGGCGTACTGAGCCGGACCCGGTAACCCCGAACCGCGCACTGAGCGGAATCACTCACCTAACCTAGAGTCCCTAGAATATAGAGTCTGGCCACTTGCCCCTCAAAATGGCGTCTTCATTGTGGACTAGACTAAAGGGACTCTAGTGTCGACAAAGAGTGTAGTGCAGCGCATAGAAGAAAATTCTATTTTTCGTAAGAAAAATTCTATATTTCGTATTGAGATCACACGAGCACTGTAATACAGTTTAGTATATTATCAATAGTAACTTAACGTAAAATAAAAATGTTAAAAATATCATTGGTTAAAAGAGTAAAATCCGTGAATTGTAACCTCACATTTTGTAACCTCACAATATAATATCATTAGATAATGTTAATCATAAATAAATTAATATACAGATATTAATAAAATAGACGTTATTTGTAGAAAACAAGATGCCTTACTGCTGTGTGCCGAAATGTACAAACTCGTGGAAAACAGGTCATTCGATGCATCGCCTGCCAAGGAATGTTGACAGAAAACAACAATGGATTACAAACATAAATAAGAATAATATAGATCTGTCAAAGGAGTGGTTTATATGCGAGGTAAATTTTACATTGTTTTGTAATAGAAACATTAAAAAATTAGATTAATATTATTAATATTCAATAGGTACATTTTTCACCTGAAATGTGGGAAAAACCACGAATAGATGGAAAGAAAAAATTGAAAAGTAATGCAATACCAACAATTTTTGGACATAAGGTAAAAAAGAATAATATGACAGCATTACCTGTAATACATGACAATGGAATGGGTACAGATTCTTCCAATGTAAGTTCAATTTCTTACAATTTTCTATAATTTTATTTGTATTATATTAATAATTCTTTCTTATATTTGTTATATGTTGCACAATGCAGAACGAAATATGTACATCAGCTACACTTGAAGAATTACCAACATGTGACTCATTGACAAACTTCAAAAATAAAGAAATGGAAAAGCTATTGCCAATAATAAATGTTACAAATCTTGAAGAGGCGGTATTAAAACTCCAAAACACTTTACTAGAGGCTGAACAGGCAAAAGAAGAAGCTAGACGAACGGAGCTTAAACTTAAGGATGCCAATTTGATGATTTTTAAGATAAATAAATCTAAAATGATCTTTAAAAAACACGTAAGGAAGCTTATGGATCAAAACAAGAAATTGACAGAACAAATACGTGCTTTGAAAGCGAACAAGAACTTGTCAAAGATATTAAATGACGATCAAATTGTAGCTTTTAATAGACATGCACAAGGTTGCAGGTGGTCTAAAAATACCATCATGAAAGCTCTTCGACTGAAAATGTCATGTGGTAGTAGTGGTTACAGAGAAGTTTTAAATCAGGGCATTCCTTTGCCATCGGAGCGTACGCTCCGAAGAAAACTAGAAAATATTAATTTTGAACCTGGTGTTTGTGACCAAATATTTGATATACTACAACAACAAGTTTTACAATTTAGTGATGACCGAGAAAAAGATTGTATGCTAGCTATTGACGAAATGAGTATTACTGCAGGTGAACAAATTGATCAGTCTACAAAGTGCTCTTTTGGCATGTCAACTCTGCCTGATAAATTTGGTATATAAACTTTAATCTTTTCTTTATCTTTTCTTTATCTTATCATGTAT
>NW_011965311.1:2532-6239 GCF_000949405.1 Vollenhovia emeryi
TTATTTGGTTCTGAGGAGGAAATAACATAGGGATATTAGTTGAACCTTTATTGCTATAATGTGTACTTTTAGAGATAACAGTTTGTAACATTTTAAATGTACATGATAAGGTAAAATCTTTTCTCTTCTTAATTTTTTACATTTCTTCCTTTCTTTCTTTTCAATAATCAAACAGGGAAAATAAAAGAAGCAACACATGGTCTAGTTTTCATGCTTGGAGGTCTTTTTACGCGTTGGAAGCTCCCTGTTGCATACCATTTTACATCTGATAGCTTAAATGGCGCTATTTTAAAACCTATCGTACTACAAGTTATTGAAAAAGCAGAATCTATTGGCTTGTATGTACACAGTGTGACTTCCGATATGGGTCCTGTGAACTTAAGCATGTGGAGAGCATTTGAGAGTATTGCATGTAGCAGATATTCAAAAATCGGTAATTGTATTCCTCATCCTATTAATAATGCTCGGAAACTATTTTTCATTGCTGACGCTCCGCATCTATTAAAAAACCTTAAAGCTACTTTGTTAAATAACAAAGTTATACAATTGCCTAAAAAATTTCTCCAGACACACAATTTATCTAATCCTATTGCTAAATGTGAACATTTAAATGAATTAATTGACATTCAAGAAAATCTACAATTCAAACTAACTCCTAAAATTTCAAAAAGAGATATTACCTGCAGTACATTTAACAGAATGAAAGTAAATAAAGCGAGAAATATATTAAGCCGCGATGTTAGTAGTGCCATGCATTTTTATGCTGCAGAGGAAGGTAAACACGAGTTTGACACTACAGCAGCATTTATTGAAGTTTGCTCTAAATGGTTTACGTTAATAACTGCTCGTACACCAAAAGTTGCGTTAGGCAAAACGATAAACAATAAACAGTCAGAAAAACAATTTGACGAAAATATTGCATTTCTTGAGTCTGTAGTGGAACTATTTAGAGACATAAAAATTGGCTCCAAATCCATATTCAAACCTGTACAAAGGGGCATAATGATTACTACAACTTCAATTGTAGAATTGACAAAGTATCTAATAACTGAACGAGAATATGTGTATGTTTTAAGTAGTCGATTTACACAAGACTGTCTAGAAAATATTTTCTCTTCAATAAGAATAAGGCAGCCAATTCCAACTGCTTTACAATTTAAACAGAATTTAAAACTTATAGCAATATCGAAGTACCTTCACATACCACATACATCCAATTATGACAAAGATGATGGAAACATCATTGGTGATTTTTTAAAATGGAAAAAAAAAGATAAAGTAACAGAAATGCACAATGTAGTCGTTCCTGAACCAAATAATAATATTCAGATAAATAATGTTGAGCTAAATCTTTTATATAATATTGCAGGCTATATTATAACAAGTATAATTAAGTGTTCTAGGACATGCTCAGAATGTTTAAATTCTGCTGGATCCAAACGTTATAATGCAAAGCAAAAATACGCAAAATTAGTTCAGTTGCGGTGCTTTCGTCAGAATACACTATTCTTTGTAAACAATGAAACGTTCACATACTTTTATGAAATGGAAATCATTATTCGACAATATTTATCTTATGTTAAAGAAAATAATATGTGCAATTTTATAATATTTTATATGGACAAAATGAAAAATTTACAATGTTCGATAAAATCGTGTCATAATTTACCGTTGAAAATTATGAAACGTTTCATTGTATATAGAATGCGTATTTCATGTAAGAAAAGTATACTTAAACAAAAAGAGTACAGTAGTAAAACTATGGCAATGCATTCTACGATAAAATAAAGTTTTACTATTAAAACCATACTTTTGCACAATTTTTTTCACCATATTTTTGGTACACAGAGTGTCCCACTTTAAATTAGCCAGCCAAATATCTCAAAAACTAAGTTAAGTAGATAAAAATGTTTGAAAAGGTTGTCAAGATTTCCGTTTATTTCTTTATAAATCTATATAAGATCTTACAGTGTGATTGGTTCCGCCATTGTGAGGGGATTGCAAGCTAAACCAATGAAAATAGATACGATGAGTAGCCAGACTCTATATTCTAGGGACTCTAACCTAACCTAGCACGGCACGAGCTGAGTGCCCACCCCAGGCCGCGTATTGAGCGACCGCTTCCTCTCTTCCGAAGCACGAGTTCAGTGCCGACTCCACCACGGGTAGATGCGTGATGAGCACTACCCGATAAAAGAACCCGCGAGCTGAGCGGCACCGGCAACACACCGACCTAACCCCCGTTCCATACACACGCGCCGCGAGCTGTCACCGGCAGCCGCGACACGCGCCGCGACCGCCGAATCGCGCCTGCGCTAACCGTGCGACCGAACCGAGCATACCGCGCCCGCGCCGCCGAACATCGATACCGAACGAACCGCGCTCACGCCGCCGAAACCGAACACACCCGAACACCGGTCCGCGAATCGTATAGCCGTAAATCCTCAGCAGCGCAACGCGCCAGCATACGAACACGAAGATCGCCGCCGAAGCGGCCTTAGATTATAAGCGATTAGTATTAAGTATTAGTATTAAGTATTGCGAGCGATAATATTAAGGATTAGCTGTAAGCACGTCGAAATAGAATAAACTAGTCTTTTACTCAAATTATAAGTCTCATCCTTCACTCTTCGACCAGCCCACCGACCGAACCTTGGAATCTCCAGGCTATCCGTAGCCCAAAATTTCCAACGTTACAAATGTTACGTTACAAAACACCGCGCCGTGTCGCGCCGCGTCGCGCGGTGTCGCGAGTCGCGAGGCCCGGTCTGTGACGTCGCGCTTGACGAGCGGTCGCTAAAGACCGGTATCGATTTATCGATTTTCTTAATAACAGCTGATATGTGTACACCATATTCGAGTCTGGCTTTCGTGCGGACGTGCCTGGACTTCCGCTGTATTCTTTACGAATAAATACGTTTCTTCCTACTACAAGAGGACTGGTTCTTTTGTGCGAGCAGGAGCACGGGAGTGCGCGAGTGCGGAGGATTGAGTGCGGGAGTGCATAACAAAAAATTAGTCGACTGTTTGCTATCGTCGAGTAAATACGAGTTGTGTGTTAGGCTGCGGTCAACTTTACGCTACAAATACTTCAAAAGCGTTCTTCTCCTTTTTTCTTATTAAAAGGAAGGAAAAGAAAAACGCTTCGAAATATTTGTAGCGTCAAGTCGACTGCAACCTTAATAAGTTATGTGTTGTGTGTTGTGTGCGTCTCTTTTGTGAAGTAAATAAAACACCAAGTATAAGCTCCAACGACCGAATATATTTTGTTACTCTATCTTTTTTGCATCTCTACAAAAATATCTTCACTACAAAACTATCTTCTCTACAAAAGTAATGATATCATTAAATGGCGCTAACTAAACTAAATAGTTTT
Source organism: Vollenhovia emeryi (assembly GCF_000949405.1). Classification (NCBI taxonomy): domain Eukaryota; kingdom Metazoa; phylum Arthropoda; class Insecta; order Hymenoptera; family Formicidae; genus Vollenhovia; species Vollenhovia emeryi. The sequence goes on from NW_011965311.1 coordinate 5,909, forward strand.
AAACGTGGTGGGGCGATGATTGGAGTGGGGGCATGCCCGCCGGCTGGGCGCCCGCGGACGCCCGTTGCCCGTTGGAGTGGGGGCATGCCCGCCGACTGGGCGCCCGCGGACGCCCGTTGCCCGTTGGAGTGGGGGCATGCCCGCCAGCTGGGCGCCCGCGGACGCCAGTTGCCCGTTGGAGTGGGGGCATGCCCGCCGGCTGGGCGCCCGCGGACGCCCGTTGCCCGCGGTTTAGACAATTTAATACAAATAAATATTTTATTTTAAAGTACAAAAACTTGGCGCTGCTCAACCGAATTTTAATAGGTACCCGAGCAGCACATATTGGTTG
>NW_011965312.1:0-6249 GCF_000949405.1 Vollenhovia emeryi
GTAATAGCGGGTACCGCCGTGTTTCGCGGGGGCGGAGTACTTCCGCAGTAGCGTACACCTAACGGGGTGCTCCTCGGTGTACAATTACTACTGACAAATTCACGCATACCGAGGCGCTGCTCGGGCGTGTTCCTGACCTAACCTGATTCCTTTCCTGATTCCTGACCGGTGTAGAGCTCAGGGGGGAATATTCGGGTGGGAAAATTATTTCTCATTGGTTCTAGTATTAAGCTCCGTAAAAGTAATCCCGTTACTTTTCTTCCCTTGCAGACCTGAGGATCCCGTACGGTCATCCTTCCTGACTATTTCCAGCGTTGCCAGTGTAGAACCAGATAATTACATATATTATTTTCCGTATTCCGATCTAATTCCGTACTTTCCGTACCTTATTGTAAAATCCAGATTATTGCGTTTTATTTTCCGTGTTCCGATCTACTTTCCGTACCTTATTGTAAAATCCAGATTATTGCGTATTATTTTCCGTATTCCGATCTCATTGTGTATTTTCCATATATTACAATCCGACTAATCCTTGTCTTTTCCTTTGTATTTTATCACAGGGCGGACCCATTGTAATACTAATCCTTTCCTTTCCATTATATTTGATCACAGGGCGGACCCATTGTAATTACCTCGATTCCGTTGTATTTATCTATGAATAAACCCCGTTCCTATCGGTTTTAACCTTTAAAAAACATTTGTCCGATTTATTCCCGATCCTTCCAAGCAATTACCTCACTGAGCGAACTAAGATCTTTTCCTCCTTTCCTCCCGACGGCCCTGGAGCTGAGCATATTCGGCACATAGGAGGAACGGAGGATTCCTTTTACCGACACGCAGCACGTCAAACACCGACCGCGAGAACGCCAACTCTTCCAACCGTTAGTCGGAACCGCGCGTCCGACTAATTTCCGTATTTATTCGCGTAAATAAATAATAACCGCCGGAGTCTTGTCCGGAATCCAGAACCGGGGAGAGTTGAGCAACTACTACCCTATTCGTTACAAAGGTATTGACTGTTTACAATCCATTTTTGCGTGTTGACTATTTACAGTCAATTCTTATATTTAAGGATCACACATCTTAAATATTTCTTAAAATACTTAGCCAGTAAAATTATCTGTACAGCATTCGTACGGATTATTTTTTTGCGAAATAGGTTTTAAACGTGTATTTAAGATGATCATAATGTAAGAATTAAATCTGATCAAACATTTGTGTGTGTGCACTCAGTGCGCACTTGTAAAAGCAACCGAATTGTTATATCTTTATAGTCTCGACGCCCATTCCTCAATGATCAGTCTAGATATACTATGTCTATGGTGAAAACAAAAAGGCCTATTATCACTCGAAATATTATTTAACAATATTTATTTTGCAAAAACTGTTGTTTCTGTCGTCCACTGCTTTCGTCGTCACTTTGCCTCTGTCGTTTTGCTTCCTCATAGAGGAAGCTTTGTTTTCACGCGAAAAATTTTTTTCCAGTTTTCAATGCCAATGGGTTTAAAATGTTTTAAAAACTCAAAAAACACAATTTTGCTTCCTCATAGAGGAAGCTTTGTTTTCATGCGAAAATTTTTTTCCAGTTTTCATTGCCAATGGGTTTAGAATGTTTTAAAAACTCAAAAAACACACTTATTAAATAAATGTGTGTGTGTGTGTGTGTGTGTGCGTGTGCGTGTGCGTGTGCGTGTGCGTGTGCGTGTGCGTGTGCGTGCGCGTGTGCGTGTGCGTGTGTGTGTGTGTGTGTGCGTGTGTGTGTGCGCGCGCGCAATAATTTTTCGCGCTCTCACCTCCGCAATTTTTGAGATATTTCTTTCTACTTTGGCAAATTTATGGAGTGTGATTAAGAGATGGCTGGTATTGTATTTGACGATAATCGGTGCAAGGGTTCAGTTTATACATACATATTGTATATGTATATTTACGTTGAAATTCCTGAATAACTTTTTAAATATTCAAGATAAAAAAAATGTTAAACATCAAAGTTTTATCGTTTTTAGTGGCGCATTTCATAGTAATATCAGTATGACCTTGAATAGCTTTATCAAGCTTATCTAATGATCACCTTCAAATTTTTATGCAGAACCCTCTTTTTTCATTACATATTCTTGTAGGTTATTTCAATAGCTTTCCAAAACGCTTTAATCAAGTACGTTTTCGTTAAGTACTTTTGGAGGTATGAGGATTGCAATTTACACTACTTCGTATTAATCCCTGAATAACTTTTTAAATATCCAAGATAGAAAAAAATGTTAAACACTAAAGTTGTATTGTTTTTAGTGGCGCATTTCATAGTAGTATCAGTATGACCTTGAATAGTTTTATCAAGGTTATCTAAAGATCACCTCGAAATTTTTTATATGAAATTCTCTTTTTTCATTAAATTTTCTTGTAGCTTATTTCAATAGCTTTCCAAAACGCTATAATAAAGTATGTTTTCGTTTAGTACTTTTGGAGTTATGAGGTTTTAAAGTTACAGGACTTTTAATTCCATGAATAACTTTTTGAATATCCATGATATAAAAAAACTGTTAAAGACTAATGTTGTATCTTTTTTTCTTGCGCCTTTCATAGTAATATTAGTACGCACGCACGCACGCACGCACGCACGCACGCACGCACACACGCACACGCACACATACACACAGATGGTATCTGTAAGGACCGTCAGTAATTATTGCGCAAATCGCGTAGAACTATTTCGAAAATCAGTGCAAACTCTCTCTCTCTCTCTCTCTCTCTCTCTCCCTCTCTCTCCCTCCCTCCCTCCCTCCCTCCCTCCCTCCCTCCCCCTCTCCCTCCCACTCTCCCTTTCCCTCTCCCTCTCCCTCACCCTCTCTCTCGCTATTCCTCTCGCGTTCTCGCTCACTCTCTTGTGAGGGAGTGAGGGGGAGAGAGTGAGAGAGAGAGAGAGGGGGGGACGGAGAGACGTAGAGATGGAGAGACGGAGAGAATCAGAATCAGAATCAGAATCGTTATTTATTACACGCTCTGGGACAAGTCCCCTAAAGCGTGAGAATGTAATAACAAAAATACTATAAAAGTAAGACTATATGTAAGAGCGCAATTTACAAATTATTTATAAGAGTGAAATTACTATGAAAGTATGACTGTAAGTGTGATCGCAATTTACAAATATTTACAAAAGTGAAGTTTCTATGAAAGTATGACTGTAACTGAGATCGCAATTTACAAATATTTATAGAAGAAAGAGTGAGCATGATTATGAAGGTATAAAGTGTGTATTATATAAAATGAGATGAAAAACAGAATCGATAAATCCCACCCGATGTGCCGATTACCATTACGCATAATAATCTGTAGTCAATTGACAGATATTTGATAACCTAGTACTACGACGGTCCAAAAGTTCTTTTTTGTCTATTATCGTGCCGTTCCAGCATATCGCAGATGCTCTAGTAGCCTACACCTAAATTCTTTTATTTCTCCTACTTCTCGCAGCTGCATTGGCAAACCGTTCCAGAGTTCCGCGGCAAAACTACAGAAAGACCGTTTATAGAATTCAGTTCGGCATTGTGGTAGGATCAATTTTTCCCCCGGTGTTCTGGTGCCCCTACACGTTCTGTCACTTCTAAACTCAAAATTGTTAAAAATTGATTTTGGTTTTTTCTTGTTGATTACCGAAAAGGTGAGACATCCGACGTGATATTGCCTTCGAGCCTCGACTTTAAGCCACCCCAATCTCTCGAAATATGGTGTTATGTGCTCATCCCAGCCGACATGAAAAATAAATCGCATGCACCTGTTGAAGGCTTTCTGCAAACGACAGTTTTGCTCTCGTGTAATATTAGTCAACACCACGCAGCAGTAGTCAAAAATAGGAGTTATCAGGGTTTGAATGAGGCGCACTCTCAGTGTGTCCGGTAAAAGATGCCTACAAAGTTTCAACTGGTGGAGCGTCGTATTGACTCTAGATACAGTCCTCGACACATGCCTTTCCCAGTTTAGCGTCCCCGTGATAGTGACTCCTAAGTACTCTACACTGTCAGTCCAACTTATTTCCGTTCCGTCTACCAGGAGATCGGGCAGTGCATCTCTGTCCAGCCCGCTTATGTGTCGCAAAGTGCCTAGTACCATTGCCTTTGTTTTATTTGGATTTATCGCTAGTTTGTTGTCGCTAGCCCATGTTACAACACTTTCGATATCAAGGTTGAACCTTCTTATGGCTTCGTGTATATATTTTGGCTCTTCATGCATATATAGTAACAGATCATCCGCATAAAAATGGTATTTACAGTGTCGGAGCACCGAGCTAAAGTCCCTCAGATAAAGTGTAAAGAGAAGGGGTCCGAGTACGGAGCCCTGCGGCACCCCCCTCTTAACAGGCAGCTCACTCGTCAATTCGCCCGTTTGAGGATCACGAACGGCCTGTCCCCTGCCCGTAAGATAGGAGTGAATCCATAGCAGGGTCGTATGTGCAAAACCAAGTCTGCTGAGTTTTGTTAGTAGTTTTTGATGACATACGTTATCAAAAGCCCTGGAGAAATCGAAGAAAACAGCGACAGAGATCATTCTTCGATCAGCTGCACACCTTATGTCATCAATGACTCTGACCAGTGCTGTCTGTGTTGAGTTATCTCTTTTATAAGCTGACTGAAAAGGATCCGCCAAGTCACGCTCCTCAAGATATTTCACTATTTGATCAGCGGCTATACGTTCAATCACTTTGGAAATTGCACATAATATCGATATCGGTCTGTAGTCATTAAGCGTCTTAGGAGTCTTGATTTTAGGTATGGGGCATATAATTGCCGACTTCCAGAGCCCTGGATAGATTCCATTTGTTAGACTATAATTAAGGATGTGTAAGATGGCTGGGAGGACACTGGGTAGCCCCTTGAGGATCACATTTAGCGGTAGCTCATCCCTTCCCACTGCTCCGGACCTGATCCTTCTCAGAGAACTTATGACCTCCATAGGCTCAATATGTTTCCAATAGAATTTGTTATCATTGTATGAGATCTGCCCCAAACTCGCCACTGTGAGTAATTCTTGTGGCTCGGTTCCTTTATTATTATTTTGTTTTTGATCAACCAGATGTTCATTGAGTTCTTCCGCAGTGCATGCTAAGCTACCTGATTCAGTCCTTGCCTTGAGCAGTCCGAGATGTCTGAGCTCCTTCCACATCTGGTTTGGTTTTTTGGCATTCTTCAATACCTCATGATAGTGCCCAATTTTAGCCTTGCGAACTGCAATTTGTGCTACATTCCTTAATTTTTTGTATTTAATGTAGTTTGCTTCCGTTCTCCTTCTTCTCCAGTTTCTTCTTGCCCCGTCTCGAGTTTTCATCAAAGCCCGAACATCCGCTGTTAGCCATGGTGCTGGCAGATGTCTAGGTTGGATGTCTCGGAACGGAGCATGCCTGTCATAGCTGTCAAGGATGTACTTATTCAGAAGCCTGACCTTTTCATCTATGCACTCTGACTTGAAAAACTCTTCCCAGTCCTTTGAATCTAAGTCTTGTCGGAAATTTTCAAGGTCAAAAGACCTGAAGTCCCGTACACGGATAGTGCGCTTTGGAATACGTTGAATCTCAATATTGTATGTGACCTCTATGAGGTCATGTGCGGACAGGAAATTTACATCGCACTGTTTGTAGCTTATCATCTTGTCAGCTCCGTCCAGAATACACAGATCCAAAGTCGTCGAGGATCTCCCGGTGTGATGAGTGGGTGAGAAGGGCAAGAATAGATTGGTGTCCTCCACAAAGGACTTAATCTGGCACGAGTCAAAAGTGAGTGCTTCTAGATTAGCATTGAAGTCGCCGAAAATAATTGAGTGTCTGTAGTTTACCGACAGTCTGGAAAAGACACTGAAGAAATCCGACAGGAAGCCACAATGCGGCGGTCTATATACCACTGCCAGAAGCACCTTAGCGCAATTTTTTATTAGTATCTCTATCATTAGATATTCCGGTTTTCCACTGCATTGATTGTCCGATTGGCACAGAAAGGAAGCATGGAGAGCATTATTGACATAGATGGCTACCCCACCCCCAACCCTTCCAATTCGATCATGTCTTACGAGTTGATAACCCTGAAGTGAGACCATATTATCCGTGACACAAGGTTTGAGCCAGGACTCCGAAATGCATATGCAGTGATACCCCGAGTCTGCGAAGAAATATCGAAACTCGTCCAAGTGTGCCACAAGAGATTGACAGTTCACGTGACAGAGCCTAAGATAGTTGTTTGGATCTCTATCCATAATTCGTGTTGTTGATTC
>NW_011965313.1:0-6249 GCF_000949405.1 Vollenhovia emeryi
TTTATCCTTTCTCAGCCTGTATCTCCGAAACTATTTGAGTCCCCCCCCTTATATATATATATGAAATGACTCGGGAAGACATCCCCAACAACATATTTAAAAATAAAACAAATCGGAGAGGAAGTCGCTTTTATGCATAATTACCGGATTTTCTCCTAATGCAATTGTTACTGCAAATGCTGCTGCAAATATCCCACATGAATTTAGGTCTGGCTGTTTCGTAACTTTTTCATATATTATTTCTGTTTTGCTTAAATTTGGATATCTTTTTTTAATATACTCCTGTTCCAAGAAAGTAAGACTGTCATAGGAGTTTATGTCGAAATACAAACTATCATATATATGAAGTTTTACACCGTCATAATAAATACAGTGCCAGTGATTTTTGCATTCACTACCTCCAACAATCTGAACATCCCTAACAAAAATCGGTTCTACCCAATGTAAAGCCATAATAAAAAGTACATCTACTCGATTAAATGTAGTGTTATTTTCAATTATCTTCATTAGTTCATTTAAAGGTCTATCATCTAACCATGAATTTTCTTCTAATACATTTTCCTCTAAAGTTTGTGGCGGTGAATTAATCTCCCGATTTGCAATATTTATTGTACCTTTTCGATAATATGACTTAACAACTTTTTGGCTATACTTTTTTGTTTTATTTTTTGAAAAAGGTATTACATTTTTACCTGATTTTTATTCAATAGCTTTACATCGTTGTATCCATTTTCTTTATCTAATATTACATATTCTTTCTTGTTTATCTCAAATGTCATGTTAGTATTTCCAGAACATACGTTAATTGATTGGTCTATGAACCTAGTTTTGTCTTTTTCCGATAAATTTTTTTTTAATTTTTCAGAAATCTTCAACTTTGATAATGCTAGCATGTTCTCCTCGAATAATCCAATGTAAATTGGTTTATGATCCGAAAAATATGTTTCGTATACTCCAGCAGTATAATTCAATATTCCTTCGGATATGAATATTACATCTATCTGCGTGTTGAACCTTGTAGTTGATATTTTTGTGTTAAGTGCACGTTTAAATTGTATTTTATTAAAATAACTTTCTAAAAAGCCTCCCTCATTATATGAGTCATAATTAAAATCTCCTATTATAATTCTTTCGTTACTTACTGACTGGCTTAAAATATTACTCAATTCGTGTATAAACATAGTTCTAGTTACTGTCGGAGACTTATAACCGGTAATAATTTCAACCTCACTTATGATTATGCGAATCAAGTTAATATGCCGATTTTGCCCATTTACAAATTCATCTTTTTGAATATGTTTATCAATTAATCCATTCATCTCTTTTTTGATAAAGCATATTATTCCTTTTGGTAAACGTTTAACATTATTATCTGTTCTGAAAAGAATATTAAATCCTTCTAACATTAAATTGTCTATTGCATTTGTCAGTGATTCAGAAAAAATTAATAAATCTGCTTGTTTATACCAATTATCACACGATATATTTATAAAATTTTTATTTAATGATCTTACGTTCTGATATATTATTTTTATGCGATTTCCCTTTATAACTTTTGAATATGACAATTTCAATAATTTCTTTTCTTTTAGACGTTTAATTTCTAATTCTTTGGAGCTCTAAAACTACCAAGAATGTATAATTCTGATAAATTTTTTACTCTACTCAATGCTACATAAAGCATTGCCCTTGTCATACGATAACTCTCTGTTAAATCAATACACATTTTTTCGTAGGTTTGTCCTTGACTTTTATGAATTGTCAAAGCCTCGGCTGGCGTGATAGGAAATTGTTCTCTCACGATCTGATACCCCATTCTTTCATTAATATTCAATACAATAGATACTTGTGAGAGCGGAACCAAACACATTTTCATGTTATTTTCATTCATATACCCTAGGTATGGTCTCCTTTTTCCAACACCAATCCTATCATTATTGAAATCTAACCATATTTTCATTGGTTCATCTGTACCTGATTTAAAAGTTATTTTTTCCAATTTCCCACAGGCTCCGTTAACTAAACCATCTTCCACATCTATATTAGAAGTTATCATGTAATTGATACTAATTTTTAACGTAATTTGTTAATCCAAGCCTCCACATTCTGTTCTTTTTTATTTTTTAATGATGTAAGTAATTTATTTCTCAACTTACTACTTATTTTTCCTAAAATTGAATCTTTGGCTATAGAATCATAGGCTACACCATCTATTGAATCAATTTTTTTTTGTTAAAGCTATCAACCAAGCGATTTTCACCATATAATCTAATTGCATCTTTTGGAACATGTTCCTCTGTCGTTTCTCTGGATTTAATAAGAGCAATATCATTTTCAGACATTGTGCCTCTTGCAAGGTTATTAAGAGCCTCAATAAATGTTTTATCCTCTTTTTGTCTCATAATTTCCGTCAACTCGAAAAATTCAAATTCATTCCATAAAACATTCTCTGAAAAAATACTTAACATGCTAGATTTTGAGGAAAGGTATATCGAATTATCCATAACCGGTGGTAGTTGATAAAGATCTTCGACTACTATAACAGAAACTCCCCCAAAGCTTGTATTATAACCCATTATTTGTCTTAATCTTGTATCTACTCGACTAAACATTGTACTACCCACCATTGATATTTCATCAATAATTAATAATTTTAATTCGAATAAGTTCTCTCGAATTGTATTTGCTACATCTGCTGATAATTCTGGCATTTGTCCTCCGTATTGTGTTACTGGTAATGCAAAAGCAGTGTGCAATGTAGTACCACCTATTAGAAATGATGCTTTTCCAGAGGGTGCACATAATAATACTTTTAACGAATTTTTCTTTTCACCGGGTGTATCGTCGAAGTAATTCAATAACACCTGATAAATCGCTTTTATAACTGTACTTTTTCCAACACCTGCTGAGCCGCTGATATACAATCTAATTGGTAAACTTCCATTTGTAAAACAATGCAAAACATGCATTGTAATTTCCCTTTGCTCGTCATTTAATTTACAAACTATGCTCATCATTTCCTCTTTGCTTTTTTGTGGTGGACTATTTAAATTCCTTTTTATGTTTTTTGAGCATTTCGCTAAACCTGTTTGACTAAATATATCTATTTCTTCATCTTTACCTATTTTTGTTTTCCTTAAAAATTCAATCTCCTCGTCCTCTATATTCTGTTGATCTATATCTTTTTGTGCTTGAACCAAGGCATTGTCAAGTTCTACGTCACCTATTACTGAGAATTTTTTTCGATTTTCTTCAATTTCATGAATATTTTCACTATAAATTTTTTCACAATCTTGAGTATCTACATCATCTATTTCAGTTTTCCATGGCCAAAATAGCAAAACCTGTTCTTTGAAATAATTATATCGATCCTGTTTTAATTTATATCTTCTAAATCTAACAACTTTCTTCTTTTTCCTTTCTTTTTTTTGTGTTAAGGTTAAAACCTCACTTTCTTCATCATATTCTTCATCGCTATCAGTTCCATATGTAATCTTTTCCTGATCATAATTTGCTGCAAATTCAGCCAGACAAACATTTGACAATTTTTGATAATTTCGATTTTCATACTTTTCGATTATATTTTTATAATATATATCTGTTGATTCTACATTCATTTTTTTTAAATGTTTCGAATTCTTTAACATTCGAACGCGCTCTTTTTGCGGAGCAGTGTTAATGTAAACAACAGCTCTACTGCACAATGAAAGTGGTAGACCAAGCACGTGGTATACTGCTTCCTGTGCAGACATAGTATTACTATTAATAAAAACATTAGCAATCTTTCTAAACTTTTCCCTAATATTCACATTACCATTTTCCAAATCCTTTGCTGCCTCTCTTAATAAACGTGATAGACCTGCATCGATTTTTGTAACATAATTAATCATATATGAGGCACAACTGTATGGATCTAAAACAAATTGAATATCCATATTTGATTCAAGTAAAGTCAATATAGTTTTATTATATGCATTTATTGCAACTTCATTACTTTTTCGTTTCAAAAGTATCTTAGTTCTTGATAGTGTGCTTCTAATTGTTTGAATATATTCCTTTTCTGTCATTTCTAATCGGTCTAACATTTCTTCATAAGAAACTAGTATATCTTTTTCAAAAAATAATTGCATCATTTCTTTTACTTTTTTTCTATTAGTTTGGTCATTTTTGGTTTTTTCATTTTCATCTAATGGTTTAAGGATCATAGTTTCTCTCAGCACAAACATCGGAATATTAAATCTACAAATTGATTTATTTTTCCGTCCTTTGAAACATGTTGGCTTATGTCGATGTTTTTGAAAATGTATCAATGGATTGTTATCATCGTATTCACATGTTATAATTTTATCAATCCACTGTATTAACTTTTTATTCCCGTCCTCATTTTCCTCATTGTAAATAGGAGCTTTATTACAGTATACAAGATTGTGTGTGTGAACCGTACCTCTTGCCTGAAATTCTCGCCTTTGAAAATAATCAGTCACATAGTTTATTCCAAATGGACCATTTAGATTCTGTAATATTGACATTATTTGATTGAACCTTTCCTCTAGATATCTGACACAAGTAACAGGATCCTCTCTTATCAACTTTGTTTTCTCTGCAATGTCCAAATTTATTGCCTCATATGTACTAATATTTTTATTTTTAGAGATTTTGTATAAAATTTTTATTAAATCTAAGTTTTTTATTTCACACGCAGAAAGCGTGATAAACAATGTCGGTACTCCACATTGTCTAATCATACTTAGCAAGTGTTTTTTCTTATTTTCCCAATATGAGGGTGATGATCGAACTTGTTTCAAAAATTTGTATCCATCGTCATGACGAATTGAATCGCTTATAAATTGTGGATCTCTAATTTTTTCCAAAGTTAGGTTTTCATTTCACTTAACTCTCCTCAAACAAATATTTATATTCGATAACACTGTTTTTTCTAATTTTTGTTTTGCCATAAATAAGATCCTTGTAGGTTGACACGATCTTCTATCTCTATGTCTTACCTCAAATTTAATACGTTGAGAATATATCAATTTATTTTTTTTTATCTAAGATTTCTCCACCAAAAATTTTTGGAAAGCACAATTCATCGATATTTTCTATTAAGTGCCAAGGAACTGGATTTTTGTCTTGTCCCGGAGCAATTATTTTAATATTTGTGGATATCTGTTCATTCCTATCTACAATAAGAACCTCGTCATCTTGTTCATAAGAAAGCGATTCTTCAGAATCCGAATTATTCTCGAATTTTTCGGATTCAGACGGAATTTTTTTTATATTATCAAAACTATCGTTCTTGTCATTAATATCGACAATAAATTTCAATTCCTCAGTTGAATTTCTGTTATATTTTTTAAAAAATCCATCGTCAATCTTTATATTGTTTTTAATATACAAATGCGTATATTTTAAATCTCTATTTTAAAACTCTAAAGCCTCACTGATTTTTGCAGGTTTTATGGTTTCGTACATATAATCTGACTTGTGTTCCATATGCCTTTTCAGCTTTATTTGAATAGTTGACATTTCATCAAAAGTTCGAGGTAAAATATTTACCATTTCGTTAATTTCAACTGGAATATCACGAGACACGGTAGTGTCTCGCGCCAAGTGTAAGCGAAGCTAGTTTAACTATACTTCCTTTCAATGATAATTGAGGATTAATTGAAAATGGTTGCAATGCTTTTATTTGCATGAATGGAATATACGGCGAGACCATTTATTCGTTCTTCAACAGGAGTTAGTTCTGTTACAACTTTAGGCACATTTGAAAACCTTAAATCTTCATTAGATGCTGTTTTTGGAACTATTCCTAATAAGATATATTTTTTACATGTTTTGCATAAATATCTCGAGGAATTATTAACAATTTTGTTAGTAAATTCATTGATATCAATTTTTTTTATTTTATTTCGTAAATTATCAATATTGAACAATTCTACTGATTTTTGGAAAAACAAATTATCACAACAAAAACATAATACATCTGGCCCATATTTTCTATTTTTAATAAAATTCATTATTAATACATTTTGATAATAGGACTTCCGTTTCCGGCAGCGTGAGTGAAAGGTGTTGTGGTGTGTGAGTGCGAGAAAAAGAGAGGATTTAGGAAAGGTAGAGTAGTGAAAGAGGGAAGAGAAGTACGGGTGGACGTGAGAAGGGGTGGAGTGAAGCAGAGTAAGTGGAGGAGAGGCGGGAGCGAGAGGGATAGAGTAGAAGTGAGAAAAACGGGACGGAGAAGGTAGG
>NW_011965314.1:0-6260 GCF_000949405.1 Vollenhovia emeryi
ACCGATAAAAAGTTGTCACGCAGCGAGCGGCGAGCTTTTTTGACAACTTTTTTCGGCGCGCCGCTCCACCTCTCGCTATTAGAAGACGATGCCCCTCCCCCCCCACCGTTGCCTGCCGAGTCCGGCCTGCAGCCTTCTACGCTCTCATTCGCTCAGACATTAAAATCAATTTCTCGATAACTATTGCAAATTTTGCAAAATGGTATAGGACTTTTCTATTCAGTTTGCCCCAGTATATCTACCATCTACGGGACATACGGGTATTAGGACACACCCTGTATATCTATTTATCTATTTATTTACATATTATATAGTACATAAATATAGTAATAGATGCAAAATAAAAAGTTCAACGAATTTTTTAATTGTTAAACAAATTGCAGAGGAAAGTTTAATATTTACTGGAACTATTCTGGACTTGTGACATTATATATTTTTGGTGACTAATTGTAAGTTCTTTCTGGTTTTTAAATTAAATATTTTAAAGACTATTTTATTTATATAAAACCAAGTTAATAATATAATTTTGTAAACCGTTTGATTCCTGATTTAGTTCAATTTGTGAAGGTTCTTCATTTGTTTATACACGGAAATTATTATTTTAATATTATTTTATTAATTTATTACTTATTATTTTATTTTAGAAATAACAATTTCTATATTAACTAAAGAATATATTATATTATATATTATATATTATTAAAAAATAATGCGTGGGAAATAGAACATTCTGTAATGCGTACATAAATGAGATATAAAAAATACCAAATTTCGAATTTTGCTGTAGAAAAGCTAGATAAAAAAATTTTGTTTTAAAAGACATTTTTAAAAATGCTTATCATAAAGCAGTTTCTAATAGTAACAGTACAGTAACAACAGTATTTTTAATTCATTTTCATATTGCCAAAATCGATTGTTTAATACCTTCGTATCAAAATTATTCTTTTATAACTAATAATGATTCGAAATTGAATTTGTGCATACACAGAGTGAGAATGAAACATAATTATAAGAGGAAATATTAACATTTAAAATAATTCTTAGAGAGGTAACGAAATTAAAATATAAATACAGATATCCATGCAACCTGAATTTGTACTTTCAGAAAGTTATACAGTGGATTTGTTATATAGCTATTATACATTGTTTAGTTATTTGAGAAAAGGAGAAACAACGTAGTTTTGGAATAAATCTTTAGCTTTCATTGGAATATCTTCTTAAAACCGATCACATGCATATACATATAAATCTAACCGTGTATATTGTTTCTTGTTATTTTAGCTATTATTATTGACCTTCCCAGCGAGAAATGATTCGTCGATCGACGTCGAAATGATGTCGAATCGACATCAATTCGACGGTGTCGATGTCGATTCGACGTCGATCGACGAATCATTTCTCACTGGGTTGAGCAAATGTATTTTTTCTATTTTTCTCATTTAGCATTCTTTGAATAAAGACTACTGCAATAGTATAATCGGTAGTTTGTTCTGTCGTAAGAAGGTTTCACTAGTGAATCATCTTTGTAGCCACCAGCTACCATTGAATTGATTTGTTGCCAAAAAGTTGAATCAGCCAACTAACGATGCCATTGTGATGCAACATTGTTGCACTTACCGCTAGTTAACGGTAAAGAATGTATACACCTTTATGTATTTTGCTAATTTAAAGTCATAAGAATATGCGATAAAAAAGTCAGGATTTTCAAAATATTTATAGATCGTTTTTGAAATATATGAAAATATGTTAGAAAACCAGAAAAGAGTGTGAATCGCCAGTGGTTGATTAACAGTGAGAAAAATTGTTACACGACTTAGGCTGGCAGATGTTTTATTTTATTCCGACGTTTTGACCATGCGGGTTGTGGTTCTTTTCAAGGAATTAGATAAACTACAAGTTTCATTTTAACAAGTTTCATTTTAACAAGTTTAGAGGACAATTGCGATTTAAATTTCGTTGATTACAAATGAAATTGCAAGCCATATAAATTACTTACAAATATTATGTCATCTATATTAGTGGAATGGAGTTTTGATATCCATTTCTGGGCGTCTATCGGGGAACTGTGTTTGAAGGCACATCCGTTCAATTTAACGACCAAGGTAGGCAGGGCCGGTATGACCTCTTGCGGGGCCGAGTTCAAAAATTTTGCGGGGCCTGAATTAATACACATTCAAATCCTACACTTAAATTTTATAACGAGGAATTATTTATTTACAAATGCTGTTACATATTATATATCTTTTATAAGATGATTATTAAATATTAATACAATCCAATAATAATAAATGTCAGGCGTTGCTATGCCCAGTTCCTATGCAAGTTCGTAGGAGCTGCGACTTGTCGACAGACTTCCAAAAATTGGGGAGTCTTATCTCTATTTTTTAAGCAATTTTTTAAACAAATCCAAGTAATATTTTTTCGCATCCATAATTCGCTTTCAAGGGGCAAAAAATTCAATGAAAGTACAAAATCTGTAATCATGTATGACTTTTGCAACAACCTATTGATGTAGTTTAATTTCTCTAAAAAGTACATTTCTCTGAAAGCGTCTGGATTTTTTTTATCTAAAGTAGTTTCCAGGATATGAGGACTTTATGGAGTTACACTGAACTGTGATGATTTTTGTCACTCCTTTAAACTGAATCATCGCTACTAACAAAATGTCTTGCATCTGTTAATGGTATCATCATTCTGTAAAAAGTTAATCAAAATCGGTGTTTTTTAATTGGGTGATTTTCGTAGACCGCGGGGCCTCTCAAAACGCGGGGCCGGGTTCCGGCGAACGCGCTGAACCTGCCTCGCGCTGGCCCTGAAGGTACACTGAAAATTAAATTTACTCAATCTTAGTAAATATATTTATTCTAATATGATATACTCACATTAAGAGGTTATTTATTAGATTGTAAAAAGCAACGATTTACTTTAAATCTGTATGTAGTCATATCAAAGAAAGGTTTTATTCAACGCAAATTAATTTTAAAACAAATAATAAGTAACTTTTATTGAGATAATTTTTACTCAAAGTGAAAAATTTATTCTTTAAAAATGAAAAATTTGATATTAAATTAAGAAAATAGCTTTAAATAAATATTTTTTCAAACTAATTATTAATTTACTTAATAACAATATGCTATTTTTTGAAGATTGTTTAACTCAAATGTAAGACATGTTTGTTTGAAAATATTAAATTCTTTTGAAATTTTTGGGTCAAATTAAGAAATTATGGTATGCAGAAAGTTCTGTACTCGTCGCAACGCTCTGCGGCTTATTGCTTTCGCCACTCTTGGCAGTGGATGCATTGCTTACTTGCATGTCATAATAACATTTCACCTAATTAAAAATTTAGTATATAGGATAAAATCAATATAATATCAATTGTAAAGTTATGTTAATTATTTTGAATAAATGACGAATTGTATTTCAATAAATATTTAATAAGTCCGTGATATATATTTATTGAAAACATTCTCATTCTTATGGCGATCGTGGCGCAGAGGATTGTGCGCTGGTCTGGTAATCCGAAGACCTGGGTTCAAAACCAAACAAAATATTGTTCGTTTTTCGTTCAATCGCCACATACAGAAGTGGATATAGAGAGAGCCCTGGTAACATTTCCATTGCAATTCTGCTGTAAAACTGTACGAAAAATCATGCATTAACTTTCGGGCAGATCATGCGTTTTCTATTTCCAACTTTGTCTATCTTTCTGTTGGCAGAAACTTGCACTCATCGTAGTGCAACAGAATTGTTGAAGATATGTGTATGCGTTTACGTACAGCAGAAAAGTGCAAGAAATGCGGAAAATGCTTGCGCAAATCGCAGTGCAATATAATCGCGCTAGATTTGTTTCATACAATATGTATATTGCATAACATATGCAATAATACTTTGTGTATATTCATATTAATAATAAAGAAAAAAATTAATGAACAAATTCCGGACTTTAAAGATTATAGAAATTAACAACACTTTCGCGGTCGGGTGTGAAGAACGGTAAAGTCGCGGTCACCCTCGATGATCGAATGGGATAGCGATGATCCTTCGGCTCTGATACTTCTTTCTTGCAATTATTTTTGTGCAATATAATCATACACATACTTATACATAACATGTTTTTATTAAAAGTTAAAAATTATTTTTGAACGTAACCCACACAGCATACTTTATTTGAGATATACTGAGAAATTCTAAATTGTCCCAGACTTTTAAGTATATTTTTCTTGAAAGATTTGTAATCGCAGTCTTTGACACTTCGATTACGAACATTGTTGTATAAATACTATGTTCAAAATTAATCTGAATGATAATTGTTTAATCAGATTATAGCAAGACAACGTCGAAATGATGTGACAAATACGTAATTTTGATGACGATAATGTCATATGACTTAAATGGTACGTCTTTTTGACGTAACAGTAATGACGCACTATTTTAGTATTTAAAATGACGTCAAAATTACGTACCATTTAAGTCACATGACGTTATCGTCATTAAAATCATGTATTTTTCACGTCATTTCGACGTTGTCTTGTTAGCTGGGTAGTAATACATAGCAAAATTCAACAAGAATTACGGCAGATGCTTACACGTTCTTTTCACGGTTCTGCCGGTCGGATCTGTACTCAAAATTCTGCTGCAAATGTGCATGAAGAGTTTAACGCAATTTGCTGTTATTTTTCTGTCAGGCAGATACTTCAATATTGTTTTCACATTTCTGCTGCATGTCTACTTTTAACAAATAGTATAAAATTTTACAGTAGCTTCTTACAGCAGACTGATGCAATAGTAAGCAAGTACTTGTCAATACCAGATATTATGCACTTCTGTCGCAATTTTGAGCTGTTTCTTGCGCACTTCTGCGGGTCGTATCTGAACTGTCAGATTGTGTTACCAGGGGAGGTGTTATAAGAGGTTTGGGCACGTTCCTTCACAAACGCCTTGTAATCCTAAGGAGAATCAATAAAAATGTATTTATTCTCATTTTTATATCCAATAAATGAAATCTTTATTTGAAAGGCAATAATGCTGTTTTATTTTGACAATTGGATGCTAAATTCTAAATAAATATTTAGTCCATTTGAAGTATATTAAAGAGTTTCTCATGAAATGATTAATGGAATTGAATTTAATATTTTATTACTATAATAAGCGTTTATTAAGATTTAATTTGTAAGTTGTTTAAATTGAACAATTGTTTATTCAAATTTCATTAATAATTAATTAATTTCAGAAATACAGCATTAAGAAATAATATATGGAACAGTTATATACATAAATATTTCTTACATTTTACTTTGTGTATTTCAAATCTAATAAATAATTTATTATATCCCAGCAAACGGCATCTCATTTTGAGCAATATTTTAATTTGACAATATATGTGAAAACGCCTAATGCGGGCCGCAAGGCAAGATGTAGGTAGCCAACTTGTAGATCTTTAAATCTTTCTGAAACTTCGTGAATCTATATACCGTTTCTTTCCACATTAGTACTACGCGCCGAATTGTTTTTCCGGTCATAACGCAGTTTGTCTTTTTACATGTGGAATAATTGTCGTCAGCAGATTCACGTATTCGATTTGATAATCATTATTTTTTCAAATGCAATTCGCATTTTTCTGATGCTACATTAGCAATCAGTATTCCCCCTTCCCCCCATTTTCCCCGTCCTGTAAATTAATTTTATTGCGAAAAATATTATCCCAACCAGGATTCGAACCTGGGACCTCCCTCAATCCGTGACGGGCGTCTTACCTGCTCGACCACTGGGGCTGTGGTAATATTATTCGCAATAATTGATACACTATATTGAAAGAGACGCTAGTTTGCAGGCGAGCGTTTAAAGAATAATAAACTTTCAAGTACGACCCTCGAAACCAAACAATATATGTAAAAACGCCTAATGCGGGCCACAAGGCAAGATGTAGGTAGCCCAACTTGTAGATCTTTAAATCTTTCTGAAACTTCGTGAATCTATATACCGTTTCTTTCCACATTAGTACTACGCACGGATTGAGGGAGGTCCCAGGTTCGAATCCTGGTTGGGGTAATATTTTTCGCAATAAAATTAATTTACAGGACGGGGAAAATGGGGGGAAGGGGGAATACTGATTGCTAATGTAGCATCAGAAAAATGCGAATTGCATTTGAAAAAATAATGATTATCAAATCGAATACGTGAATCTGCTGACGACAATTATTCCACATGTAAAAAGACAAACTGCGTTACGACCGGAAAAACAATTCGGCGCGTAGTAC
>NW_011965315.1:0-6260 GCF_000949405.1 Vollenhovia emeryi
AGATAGGGAATAAAATTCTTTTTCTTGAAGTAAATGTTTTTTTAATTTCAATTTTTGTTTTTTCAGATTAAACTGATAGGTTTTTTCTTTAAGTTTATAATTTTTCGAAATTAAAGAATATTTTTTTAAATAAATGAAATATATTTATTTCCTTTAAACAAATATTTGGTTAGGAGTATTAAAATAAATGCTTTTTAAATCAAGTATAATTTTTTATTTTAATAAACTTTTTTTTCGGTGTAGGGGAAAGTAGTCGGTTGCCGGCACTGGTCGGTTGTCGGCACCCTGACGTAACTTTTGACAGAAAGCAGATGCGGTCATTCTGACAAATGTCATGTGTGTGTTATATTAGCACGTTCCTTTTGTGCCGATTACCGAAGCAAAGAGACGCGTCTGTTTTGTTTTACAAACAAAATATTGTTTAAACAAGTGAAAATCTACTCAAAAGTTTTTTTTGATCATTTGCTTAGTGTTATAAAGTGAAGTAAATCGATCAAAAAGGTTAGTGCATTGAATATTTACGAAGTGAATTCATTCTATTTTGTGATTCAACATTGAATGCCACCAAAGTGTTCGCAACCAAAAATTTTTTTTCACTTTTCCAAATGGCTACTAAAATCGGTTGTCGGCACCCCATTTTTTTTGTGACAAATGATGAAATATCATCAGCGATGTAAATGTAATTAATTTCAATGTTGTTTTTATGAATTTTTTCGATATTTTTAGCCATGTCGCCCCCCCAAGAAATCGTCTTCTTCAAAGAATATTGATTGTAATGCTAATTTCGGTGTTGGATGAGGTCGGTCCATTGCGTGGTGTGATTCCGCCGAAGAAATCAAAACGCGGCCGCCAGCCAATGCAGAGCGCGGTGCTTACTTCTCCGGAAATTCTCTCAAATTTGAAAAAGAAAGCACAGACAAGAAAGGCTTCGCTTGAGGCGAAGCAAGCCAAGTCATTGGCAAATGCACCATCCAAATCTTCGGCCAAGCGAGCCAATGCACCACCATCTGATGACGAGGACGTGGACTTCTGTCTGATTTGCCTGAAGCTTCTGCCAAAAAATTTGACCGCCAGAAACTCCATCAATTGCAATGAATGCGATCGGCCAGTGCATTTGAAGTGCGCTAATATGCGCACCAGCTTTTTGACATGCAAACATTGTGCTTCTGATGAGGAATGATGTGAAAAGTGCCATTGATAGTTGTTGAAATAAATAAATTTCCTTTTTTCTTTGAATCTTGGTGGTTTTCATTCATATTTTTCCATTTTTAGTGGATTTTCTTAGGGTGCCGACAACCGACCACATTTTTCTAAATGGCAAAAAACGATCATTTCACTAAATTGTTAGTAAAAATTTTCCAATTGACGGAATAAATTAAATTCCTTCACCAGTTATTAGCTAAGGCTTCTAGCTTTCCATTGGTATGCATATGTCCCCATATTGTGCAATTGGACAAAAGTTATGAGCCAAAAACAAAAGGGTGCCGGCAACCGACCACTTTCCCTTACATATGATTATATAGAGATAAAATTCATATTTTTATTTTATAATAATATAAAAAAGAGAAATTAGAATTACAAAAATAAGAGCTTAAATTAAATATAATATCACCAGAAAGTATCGTAACGTTTACCATTTCCACATTTATCGTTAATTAATATTAAGACAAATTTCACATAAGAATAACCGGTGGAGTAATTCGTATGTGTAACTGCAATCTTGAAAGTCCTTAGTACCTATGTTAGCTTGCATTATGATGTCACAAAAATATTCGAGTAACATAACAGAAAAGTTAAATAACAGAGTTGCAATTTTTCGAAAATTAGATACTGCTGTACTAAATCAAAAGCTCTTTCTCTGCCTCTTTTCTTCTCCCTCCCCTCAATTTTATTAATTATTATATTTAAATATATTACTTTGCAAGTGACATCATAATTTCAGATAATATGGGTATTTAGTATCCTGACGGTTATCACAATGTTATATCTCTTATCTACAAACGTATGGGAGAATTAGCTCTTCTTACAGCCCATCGATATCGGTAAGTATAATATACGTAAGTACAGTAAGTAGGTAAGTTATAAACTTGTTTTTAATATCAATAATACATATTATATAATAATATACCTGTGATATATATATATGAACTATGACTAAAAAAACTTGTGTACATTTCAAAATTACTGGAAAAAAATTTATAGAATAATACTATATAATAATATGAATAACATACATATATAACTAAAGAACTTGAGTACGTTTCGAAATTAAAGAAAAAGATATATAATGCTTTTTATTCGATAAAGTATGTATAGTATAAACACTATAATCTATGAGATCTTTATGTTTGACTAAATCTAATTCAGAACTTTCTTGAACTTCGTAGGCATTTAAATGTTTACAATAGTACAATAATTTTAAATAATAGTAAATAAAAAAGTATTTGAATGATTTGTTATTATATATTTAATTTTCCCAAAAGAAATTGTATCATTTATTCTAATCACATTACCAATATTATAATGTGTTCCGTTAATTTTTACCCATTTTATAAAATCATAATCATGTAGGAAGTTTGTTGATAACAATTTTTTAATATTTTCATTATCTGTTAAAGCAACTTTTGAAATAAAAGTTTCATACTCAACTCTGTTAGAAAAACCTTCATTACAAACGAATCTATCACATAGCTGTAATTGATGTTTTAAAGATAAGGTGTAACATGGATTTTTACGTGATGTTATAACTTTACTGTTTTCTTTAATTTGCTTATGCTTAGCTTCGAAACGCATCGATGACATATTTTTTTAATGGTCCAAATAATTTCATTATTCTACAATAATGAACTAAAAAATGGTGTTTTATTTTCAACTTTGTTTTAAATAACTTAAGCAATTGTTTTAAATAATCAGTTATTAGTGAATAAAAAAAATCAATAACTTCGGCGGAAATTGTTGGCAATGTAGCAATACAAATAATTTCATGTAACATTAAGTAGAGCTTCCAATAAGGATTGTTTATAGGAATTAAATCACCAATTATCAAGTTGAGATTTACCACTAAATAAAACATCTCAGACGCTGATAAAATTATGAAGTTATTTTTAATAGAATCTTGTTTTAATTCGAGAGGAATATTTGCATTAGAGGACCTACTGAAGTAGGCTAACCTTTCGTTTAAAATATCTAAAGAAAAAAAAGATTCTTCATATACAAAATTATTTAAAATTTTTGCGACATCATATCTGCATATGCCTTCTAGCAAGTCATGCATTGGATCGACACTAATATTAGTTGTTACATGAAAATTTGGTATTGCATTAAAAACGCAATTTTCTAGTACGCCGAAACTTTTTTCTATGGAATGCAGTGAATAATTCGTTTCTGTTCTCAAAAAAGTAACATCTTCCTTAACCTTTCCTTTAAAACTAATATTATCCTCATAACAAATTCTGCAACAATTTCGTGAATTAAAACTTTTAGTGAAACCCAAAATAGTGTTCAATCCTAAGTTATCTCCTACTATATAGGCTAGAATAAAGTAAACTTGTTTTTCTTGACCATTAATATTAATGATAATTCCAAATTTTTGTAAATCTATAATATGTTTAATAATATTATAAAAAATTTTGTTTCCCAATAACTTGTGATCTTGATAATTATGTATTTGAAATAGAAAAATATTTTTAAGCATACTTGAATATTCATCTGGTAATCCAAGTATTGTGCAATAAACTACTCCCAATTTCTTTATTGATCTATGCGTACCTAAAGGATTATTTATTTCCAAGTCGTCAAAGTATATAACTAACGGAAGTATTATTTTTCCTGTCATTTTACATTCAATTGATTTCCAAAATGGACTACTAAAAAATGTGATGTGATGGCTTTTTGTACATTTTTCTATATAATATTTAATAAATTCAAAAACGTTTGGGAGTTCAAGAAATTTTTGTAGAATTATTTTTAAAGGAATAAAACTTAGTTCTTTCTTGCAAATTACAGTTTTTCTAGTAAGTCCTACTTTTTTTGATGTCAGAAACGAATTAATGGTAAGTAATGACGGTTCAATCAAGCAATTTATACCTTTTAAATATTTAAATGTTAAATATTCACTTTTAAAAGGTCTAAATCCATGTTTGAAAATATTTATGAATGCACACATATCTTTATTATCATTAAATCTATTATTAATCATGGTTAAAAAAACTGAAATGTATGATTTATATAAATTATTAATAATTTCATGAATTATTTTTCTATTCAATGAACCATTAGCATATAAATGAGTCAAAAAACGAAGTGTTGCGTTAAAAATTTTTTCTTCAAAAATCTGAATATTCATATTTTTTGCTTCTAAAATATTAGAGTCTTCACTGTCTTTTATTAACATATTATCAACATCAGACAGAGTTATATTATATGGAACTTTCTTTCTATTACACACATTTATATTACTTGTCACATCTTTCTTTGCAACTTGCAATACATTTTCTAAAGTATGATCACGTACAATATGTCTTTTTAATGAATAAACATGAGTATATTTTGCACAACAGTTTTCAAAATTGCATTGAACCTCTGAGTTCATAAGTGTCTTATGCATTAATGTAACATGTGACATTAAGCTATCTACAGTATAAAATGAGTTATTGCAGAAAAAGCAGGAAATCATTTTTCTTTCTTACGATACGATTTAAAGATAAGGAGAATATGAAATTAAATATTATATTATATTATAGCATAAAAACTTGTTACGGAACACTTTCGGGAGAATCATTTAATGTAAGTGGGTCTTGCAAACTTTGAATTCCATCCTGTACTTTTTTTAAAATATGCGCAATGAAAGGTATAGGTAAATCCCACTTTGTTACAAAACCATAAATACCTTTTTGTATTAATGTCCATAGATGTTCGCTAGCCCCCGGATACTTTAATTGAAAAACGTGAAAAACCTTAAAACAAATATCTATGGCTTCAATCGTAGTATTAACTTTATATAAAGTTTCATCGACACAAACGTACGTCTCTATGACATTCTTATAGTCACCAACAGTTATGATAAAGGGTGTTACGATCAAAATTTGGTCAAACAAGAATGCGTGTAAATTGATTAAATTTTTTATTAAAAAATCAAATTATTTTTCTTTTTAAAGTTAAATTAGTATAAAATACAGAAAAAATATTCAGCTAAGCTTCCGGTTGACCGAATCCGAATTGCCGGGCCTTTCGTTTAACTCCTGCCATCAGATTCTGTACAGCCACCTCGTCCACTATGTTCGCCGCAGAACGCCAGTTTGCCTGAAACTGCTTCTCGCTTCCAACAGTTTTTTGGGTCTTCTTCAGGTTCCGCTTGACGATGGCCCAATATTTCTCTATTGGGCGGAGCTCTGGCGTGTTGGGAGGGTTCTTGTCCTTGGGCACTACCTGCACATTGTTGGCGGCATACCACTCCATGGCCTTTTTTCCGTAATGGCAGGATGTCAAATCAGCATGGAACAATCGTGTTGCTTCAAGAAAGGCAGCAGACGTTTTTCCAGACACTTGTTCACGTAAATTTCCTTGTTGACGGTCCCGGTTGCAATGAAAATGTCGCTTTTCAAGCCACAGGTACAGATAGTCTGCCAAACCAGATATTTCTTAGCGAACTTCGACAGTTTCATATGCTTGAAAATGTCTGTCACCTTTCCCCTTCCGGTTGCCGTATAAAACTCCTGCCCAGGAAGCTGTTTGAAGTCTGCCTTGACGTATTTAGTTCGGATTTTCGCGATGCGTGAACAAAATTTTGATGCGTTGCTCCTCTTGCTTGGACGCCATTTTGATAACTGAAGAGCAAATGTCAAAATCAAAATAAAGGCATCATTCTGCACGCACACACCTACAAAATGAGGGGTGTTCAGGTTTCTTAAATGCACGATTAAAAGAAATGCGTCAAATTTAAGTCGACCAAATTTTGATCGTAACACCCTTTAGGGTTGAACAGAAATCTTCAAAGTTTCAGTATATTTCTTTGTTTCAAATCTAAGACGAAGCATGTCACTATTAGGAACCTGTATCAGAAACAAATTATTATAAATTTTCATTATTAGCTGTAACTTTAGATATAAGTGTGATATAAGCACAATATTACTAACATTAGCATGGCTTCCGTTTCCGGTGACGAAAACGCGTGGATGTATGAGAGTGTGATTGTGAGAATAAGGGTGAAATAGAGAGGCAGCGGAGTAGAGCTAGAGAAAAGAAGAGTGGGGAGACGTGCG
>NW_011965316.1:0-6260 GCF_000949405.1 Vollenhovia emeryi
AAATTCCTTTTGCATAAACTATATTGACGACATCCTTATCTTCTCTAGATCTTTTGAGGAACATATAGAACATTTAGAGAAATTATCGAAAGCTATTTGCGAAGAAGGTTTTCGATTAAAATTTATCAAATGTAATTTCGCGGAAAACGAAGTAAAATATCTCGGCCATGTAATATCGAAGAATACAGTGCGCCCACTAAAAGATAACCTAAAAGCGTTTCAAGAATTTCCAGTACCAGATTCACGGAAGAAAATTCGTCAATTTCTTGGGAAGATAAACTTCTATCATAAATACATTTTAATACAACATGACCTATCTAAACTCGAACTCTGGTGTGTAAGGAACCGTCTTTATCTAAATGTGGCAAAATGTTTTGTTATCCATTTTACACTCCGACCGAATCCCATCATATATGACTATTTTCTCAACGACTCACCTCTATTAGCTCTGCGTGAGGCTCGAGATCTCGGTATCTTATTCAGTGCCGATCTCACATTCAACAGTCATATTCGAATGATGGTTTCGTCTGCTAATAGAGCGCTTGGCTTCATTCTCCGTTGGGGAAAGTACTTTAAAAATGTCGCCACTCTTAAACTATTATACTGCGCCCTAGTACGATCTAAATTGGAGTACTGCTCTGTTGTCTGGTCTCCATACTATAAGAACCACTGTAATCTAATTGAGCGAGTCCAGCATAAGTTTTTACGTATGGTTGCTTACCGTATGGGCAACCCCATGGATATCACCTGTCATGACTATTGCCCCATTTTAAGTAACCTACATCTGCTATCTCTAGAGGACAGAAGGAAAATTCATGACCTAACCTTCTTCTTTAAGATACTCAATTGCATTAACAACTGCCCAGACTTACTAAATAAAATAAATTTATGCGTACCAACCAGGGCTCTAAGGAAACACAATGTTTTCCATAACGAATATCACCGAACACTATATGGACTAAACTCATGCCTGAATAGACTAAAGATTTCTGCAAATAAATACTCGAATCTTGTAAATTTTTTTAATAGATCTGTACAGTCTTTTAGACATGATCTTACTATCGCTCTCTTACGTTCAAACTATCCTTGATCATGATTTCGATTGCGCTTTCTGTCTGAAAATGATACTTCGCCAACACTATAATGATCTCGTGATGCAATTGTTAAAACATATTTATAAATTGTCTAATTGTCAGATTATTTTCTTACTGCTACGTTCATTGTATGCTAAAGGGTTCCCTACCCGTAAATAAAGTTATTATTATTATTATTATTAATAAAGATTTACGAGAAAATACAAAAAAGATCCTACGCGAAAACGGAATACTTTATAAGCTAAAGGGGAACCGAAAACGAATAATAATTTCGGAAGAATTCGGAAAACATCTAATATCGAGAATTCATAAAGAGTACGGACACATTGGTAAAAGCAAAATTATAGACAAGATAAAACACTCATATTATCTATGGAATATAGATAACGAAACAAATCTATGAACGCTGTGAAATTTGCGTCAAAAATAAAACCCGAAAAAAACACTACGGCCTCCTATCCAAACTCGGTCCACCAACGGAACCATTCGAAATTGTTTCTTTGGACACGATTGGGGGATTTGCGGGAAACAGATCGACAAAAAGATACCTCCATCTTCTGATAGATCATTTCACCAGATACGCTTTTATATTGACATCGAAAAATCAGACATCCGAAGATTTTATAAAACTATTAAAGAAAATCCAGGATAAACACCAAATAAGAACATTGCTTACGGACCAATATAGCGGCATCAACTCGAACACATTTAAAAACTATCTAAACAACCAAAACATAAACTTAATCTTTACGGCGGTAAATTGCCCATTCTCCAACGGGCTTAACGAACGCCTTAATCAAACACTTGTGAACCGAATTAGATGTGCAATGAATGAAACAAAGTCTCGAGCATGGTCAAAAATCGCGGAAGAATGCACAGATCAGTACAACCGGACTGAACACTCGGTAACGGGATTCTGTCCGGAATATCTATTATTCGGGAAAATGGATTTCATAGTCCCCGAAGAATTATCAGAAAGAAGAAACTACATGGACGATAGAGAATTGGCATATAAAAATTCCTTAAAAAACCATGAATATAATAAATCAAGATACGATAAAAATCGAAAAACCTTAATCTCAACGTCAACGACTTAGTTTACGTTGAAAATGGAGCAAAACTGAATAGAAAAAAATTGGACGAGATAAGGCTTGGCCCTTTTCCGATAGTCCGCAAGATCTCTAACACTATTTATGAAGTAGACTCTGGATATAAGAAAAAGGAATCGAATTATTACCATATTTCGAAACTTCTTCCATATGAAGGTCCCAACGATCTTCGGTGATTTCGCAAGCATTGCCTGCTCTCTACTCGCCCTTGGAGGGGGGATGTAAGAGAAAACTCTCACTTGACAACATCATACGGTAGGGGCGTAGCCTACCATACCGACGGCTACTTCAGTTTTAGCTAATAGTTTCAACTAAGAAAGTTAGAGAGTCGGAGAGAAACGTGGGAGAAGGAGCATTGCTTTCGATTCCTGTTTATAGGTTAGAAACTATATATCTCAGTTATTAATTGTTATTAATTGTTTATTAAAATAAAAACCTGTTTATAGAGGCATCGGATTGCTCAATCTTAATTTACCTGCTCCGACCTGAAGAAGCTTAGAACATTCTTACATATGTATGATAAATGTTTATTTTTTAAAGTTTTAGTAATGAAATATTACTTGTTTTAAAACACGAACAACGTGTATTTTTATTAATTAAAAATTATTTTATTAATTTTAAATTATTTTAATAATCGTAAGGATAATATGTTGAAATATTTTTAAATAAAATTAGTTTATTGTTCATTTAAAACTATTTCTTTGATTCTCTGTGTAATCAGGATATTCTTAAAATCATTGACAAAGATCTTGACGCGAAAGCTGCATACAGTATTTTAAAAAATCCAAATGAGAAAAAGAAAGATGCAGCAAGAGCTAAGCTATGTGCATCAATTATAAAACACGAACTGACAATCAATTATAAAACACAACTGACGACTGATAATCCTGTTATGAAGTAAGTTCATTAAATATAATATATGTATATCAATTTCTGGTTTATAACACACATGAATGTCATATTTTTTATTTTCAGGATACAGCAGCACCGTTTTAAGGAATTAGCAGAACAAATTCAAGAGTGTATTCCAGGTGAAGTTAAAGTATGTTTTTAAAATATCTTCTGTTTTGTCAATTTCATATTTTTGCATTTAATTTGTATACCTGTAGAATATTTACAATCAGAAAACATTTTTATGACTATTTTTTTATTGTATAGACAAATTGCTTACTACTGTTAGTTCTACTATCTTTGACATTTTTTCAGGATACATATTTTGTTCCTTACAAAAAGTTATGCGATAAAAAATTAAATGCTAAAGGTAAACTGTATGATAAATACACAAATTATTTGAAGGATTTGCGAAGAAGTGGATTGGTTCCTCAGTCAATAACTGACAATAACACAACACCAGGTATATATTTATTTCGCTGTTTAGAATATTGTTACAACATAAAATAAATCGTGTTGTTTCTTATAAACATATATTATAAACATATATTTCTAATAATTTCAGTTATAAGTGAAGATATTAAAGGTCAGTTGGAATGGCTGCGTACTCATAAAGATCCATTTGACGAAGTAAAGGAGAAATGGAACGCAACTCATGATGTTAGAGTAGAAATGCTTCAAAATAGTACACAAACTATTTTTGATTATATAAATGAATTTAGTGTTCTCCAACTGAGTTCTTGCTACCTATTGGTAATAATAATTTTAGAAAAGATATCAATGATTTAAATATCTATTCTGAGTTTAATATATGGCTTTCACGTACAGCTGTTGTTAGATTTTAAGAAGTTATATCCAGGTCATGATTTGCACATGTGGAGTAAATGGCCTTCTTTCTAAAAAAAAATATGTGCACTTATGAAGTTAGAAGGTATGTTGGTTATACAAGTATTTCGATAAAAGAAAAATATTTTAAAGTATTTTATTTTGGTTTATAATGTTTTATGTTTATTTGAATTAACATCAGCATCATGCCCCGTGATATTAATTTTTTGCCACTAGAGAGAAAAATAGATTCTTATAATTTTTAACTATTGATATTGAAATTAAATTTAACAGCAAATCATAATGACATAAACACATTATTATAAATAAGTTATTTTATTCATTGTAGATCAAAATGATCTTAATATTTTTATTCATTTGGGCAAACTTTTCACTCCTACTCTAATAAGACTAGAAAATGGAAAAAGATGGAAGCCAAACACTCAAGAAGTACTTGACGGATTTCTACTTCATGTAAAAGTTAATATTTTTTGGATAAACTATAATTATAATTTCCTACTAGTTCCTAGTTAATTCCTCTCTCTGAATGAATATTAAATTCTCTAATAATTACAATTATTTTTAAATATTTAAAATCCTTAAAATATATGTATTTTTTCTATAGGTAAACAACGATTTAGCTCCATGTATTGAAAGAATTGTCTCAAGAGCACAGTGCATGAAGTATAAAGTTCAACCTTTAATTATTGCTGTTGGAGCGACATTGGCTGAATGTAGAGATTTTTATGTTGTGATTGATACACACTATTATCATTTTAATAATTGCAAGACTGCTGTGGATGTGTGCTTTAAAGCAATTCATGCACTTCATGCACATTATCCACCACAAAGTGAAACCATTTGGTATTTTCTTCAACAAGGACTTTATGACTTGGAAACTCGTTGGGATAAAGTTATACCACAAGTTAGTAAACAACTCAAAAATTTAGAAGACGTTATAGTAGAATAATTACGTCGTTCTGGAAAAATATTAATTTTCGATTTAAAAACTTGATTTCCTTTAAATATAAATATTATTTTACTTCCACTTTTATTTAAAACAAAATCACAAGAAATATTATATGTTTTAGTTTTACTCATAATATGTGTGTTGCTCAAATGTAACATTTTTTTGGAACATTTGACAAGATTACAAAAAATTTTTTATATTTTCTATTCATTTATTATTATACACTCAGATGCAAAAAAAGCGGTACACTAAAAATTTGGGCAAAATTTACCAAATTTCAAGTGATCATAACTTGGTAAATAATAAAGATAAAAATAAATATAGAAATGGAAAACGAAGCTCCAAATGTCCTCTTTAAGAATATTTGAATGGAAATTATGCTCGGCTATTTCTTTCAAAATGGCGAATGATAAAGTGAGAGGATGCAAAATTGAGAATCGGACATCCGAGTTTGTGACGGTGCATGGCGTGAATCAGGTATCACAGCGTAATGTAACGAAGTGCACATGAAAGTATAGAGTGTTAGCTTTAAAATGCTTCTTTACCGAGCACGATACGATCATTTTTCGCGGAGTTATGCACATTTAAAGAAAAAAGCGTTTTATTCTTTAAATGTGCATAACTCCGCGAAAAATGATCGTATCGAGCTCGGTAAACAAGCATTTTAAAGCTAACACTCTACACTTTCATGAGCTCTTCGTCACATTAGGCTGCGATACCTACTGTACGCTTTGTGCTGTCGTAAACTCGAAGCTTTATTTATCAACTTTGCATGCTCTCCTTTAGTCATCCGCCATTTTGAAACAATGGTCGCGTACAATTTCGATTTTAATTTCGAAAAGTAGGATTTCACAGTTTTCAAACCGTTTTTGAAATTTTGTACTGGGGTATTTAGGTGCCGAGAAATATTCAGTTCCGAATTTGCAACAAGGTCAATTCATTGTCTGTCAAATTATGGTCGTAATTCTCTCCAATATGAATGGCATGATATTTTACTGATCGAAATGGCATCTCGTGCGTGTGTGTGTGTGTGTGTGTGTGTGTGTGTGCGTGCGTGCGTGCGTGCGTGCGTTTGCATATCGCAAGGATAAAGACCCCGTGGTTCGTCAGTTCCACAGTATTTTAAGACACCACACCCTCTTTGTGGTGTGTGTGTCGTGTGTGCGTGTGTGCGTGCGCGCGCGCGCGCGTGTGTGTGTGTGTGTGCTTGCGTGCGTGCGTGCGTTTGCATACCGTAAGAATAAGGACTGCGTGGTTCGTCAGTTCTACAGTATTTTAGGACTCCGCACCCTCCTTGTGGTGTGTGTGTGTGTGTGCGTGCGCGTGTGCGTGTGCGTGTGTGTGTGTGTGAGTGTGTGTGCGCGCGCGCGC
>NW_011965317.1:0-6265 GCF_000949405.1 Vollenhovia emeryi
TGCTCGTACAACGCCATCGTGTCCCGGATGAATCTCTTCTATCTTGCCCAACGGCCATTGAGTACAAGGGATATTTCTTTCCTTGAGAAGCACGATGGATCCGATATTTAAGTTAGGCTCGTCTTTGATCCATTTGCGCCGAATTTGGAGCTCGTTCAAATATTCTAAGCTCCATCGTGACCAAAAATCTTGTCGTACTTTGGAGATGTGTTGCCAAGTTGAAAGACGATTTGCTGGGACAGACGACAGATTAGGTTCGGGCATATTGATCAATGGGCGACCGATTAAGCAATGTGCGGGTGTAAGAACTAAAGGATCATTAGGATCGGAAGAGATATAAGAGATAGGCCTTGAATTCAGTATTCCTTCAATTTCTATCGTGAAGGTGTTAAATTCTTCGAAAGTAAAAAGGAGTTCTCCGACCACTCTCTTAAAATGGTGTTTAAATAATTTTACCGTGGATTCCCAAAGTCCTCCAAAATGTGGAGCTGTGGGCGGTATGAAGTGCCAAGCAATATGATGTTGCACGGCAAATCGACTAGTCTTATTCCGGTGTTCATCGGAATTTAAAAGAACGTACAGTTCCTTCAAGTGATTATTCACACCTTTAAAATTGGTTCCATTGTCTGAATATATTTGTTCTGGGATGCCCCGTCTCGCGATAAAACGCCGTAATGCTGCTAAAAACCCGTCGGTGCTTAAATCGCTTACAATTTCCAGATGGACTGCCTTTACAGCCATGCATATAAATACGCAGACGTATACTTTGACTCGGTTGCGATTTCGATGTTTTTTCTCTTTAATATAGAATGGGCCGCAATAATCAATACCCGAGTTCGCGAATGGAGTTGCGCTACATATTCGAGGTTTCGGTAAATCGCCCATTTTGTATTTAGTCGAATCAGCATTGAATCTAAAACAACGAATACAAGCACGCACGATTTTGCGTACTTGATTACGACCATCGAGAATCCAGAACTTTCGTCTAATAGTATATAAAGTTGTTTGGATACCCGCGTGATAATATTTTTCATGTGTCTCCCTAATGATTAGATCCGTTAGGTGGTGACGACTTGGGAGGAGGATGGGATGTTTTTGTGCGAAAGTTAAATTCGATATTTTAAGGCGACCACCTACGCGAATTAACCCATTTTCATCAATAAACGGACTTAAATTAACAACGTTGCCTTTATTTACCGAGAGTCCCTTCGACAATTCCTTCCATTCGCGTGAAAAACAAGTTCTTTGAATATTTCTGATTATTTTAGTTTCCGTTTCGTCTATTTCCTTTATGCATAATTGTCCGCTATATTTTCTTCGGGTTCGGAAACGCAAGCACCAAGCCATGATTCTTATTAATTGAGAATACGACGAGTATCTTTGGAAAAGAACGCACTCTTCCGTGGTCGAAACTAAACAAGTATTTTTCTTTAATTCTGGTATTTCTTTTAGCGATATGATTTCATGAGGCCAGATGTGCTCCTCCTCGGCCAACCAAGATGGTCCGGAGAACCATGTACGATTCTTCAAAAAGGTGCTCGGTAATTGACCCCTAGATAACGCGTCGGCCGGATTATCATCCGAACGAACATGCCGCCAGAATCGCGAATCCGTGTTTTCTTGAATTTGAGTTATTCGGTGAGCTACGTATATTTTTAACAGATGTGGAGGAGATTTTATCCAATGAAGCACGATGGTCGAGTCACACCAGAAAACTGTTTTGCTTGGGGTAATTTTCAAAGTATGATACACCTCACGAAATAGTTTGGTCAATAACAGCGCGCCGCATAATTCAAGACGAGGTATCGTGGTCGTTTTTAGTGGTGCAACCCGAGATTTTGCACAGAGAAGCCTACAAAGAGTGTTGTTTCGTGAATCGCTTGACCGAATATATATACATGCACCATAACCCGTGTTGCTCGCGTCGCAGAAACCGTGAATCTGAATATCGTTGTAATCTGATATTAACACCTGACGTTCGATAGTCAAGTTATTAATCAAGTTTAATTGAGTGATAAACTCGGTCCATGTTCTGTGAAGGCTGGATGGTACAGATTCGTCCCAATCTACCGCGCAACGCCAAAGATCCTGCATTATCTTTTTCGCGTATAGGATGACGGGACCTAAGATGCCGAGTGGATCAAAGATTTTCGCAATTCCAGACATGATCGTTCGTTTTGTAATTCTTTCGGTATGGCCGATATCTCGTAAAGAATAGCACAATGTGTCGTTATATGCCTGCCAGACAATGCCTAGTGTTTTCAAAGTATTGTCTCTGTCGAGCACGAGATTCGAATTTACAGAACCGGGATCTAAATCCTCTATGATACGTTTATCATTGGATGCCCATTGTCGAATGTTAAACCCGCCTAGGGAGAGTATTGAAATTATCTCGTTGCGCAAGGTATGAGCTTCTTCGATGGTATTCGCACCAGTTAACAAATCATCGACATATAAATGCGTCTTGATTACTCGGGCCGCGTTACAATATGTGTTACACTCGTCATCAGCGAGTTTTTGAATCGTGCGTATGGCTAGAAAAGGTGAAGATGATACCCCGAACGTAAGTGTATTAAGTTGTAAGGTTTGTATTTGATCGTTTTGACGCCAAAGTATACGTTGATATATCCTATCATCCTCGTGTAACAATATCTGCCGATACATTTTTTCTATGTCAGCGGTAAGGACATATTTATATGTACGGAATCGAATCAAGTGAGTAAACAACGAGTCTTGGATGGTCGGTCCTACCATGAGCAGATCATTCAACGAAACACCGTTATTCGCTTTCGCCGATGCGTCAAAAACTACACGGACCTTGGTGGTGTTGCTCGAAGCTTTAATTACTGGATGGTGTGGCATGTAAAATCCACTATGCAAAGAGTCATGTATCAAGGTCATTTGCTTTAAATCTACGTATTCCTGTAGTACTTGTGAGTAAGCCGTCTTCAAAGTCGGATCTGAGTTAAGTCGTCGTTCGAGGGAATTTAAGCGCTTGAGAGCCGCAGTTCGTGAATCTCCGAGTTGCCGATCACGCTCGCGAAAGGGCAATCGTACGATATATCGTCCGCTAGGATGACGTGTTACGTGTTTTGTGTAATGAGCTTCACACTCGAGTTCTTCAATGGATTTCAATGTTCCAACGGATACTTCCTCGATTTTCCAGAATTGCGCGATTTGCTGTTCTAAGTTAGTTAATCGACACATTGCCTTATTTGAACGGTTCGGTGTAGTCACTCCGCCTGCGACGATCCAACCCAGACGAGTTTTTTGTAAATATAAATCATTAGTTATTGTAGACAAATCGATTTGGCCGATGGAGAATAATGATAACGTCGAGCCAGCACCAATCAAAAGATCAATCGGTCGTGGTAAATGAAACTCGGGGTCGGCTAATTTAATGTTTGGCGGTATATTTATGATTTCTCGGGAAAACACCTCCGACGGAACTAAATCAGCGATCATTGGAACCAATAAACATGGCAGGCGTTTACGAAAACCGTTGTATAGAGATTGAATCGTGACATGCCCGGTGCCCTTTGATGTGGTGTTTATTGCATTGATAGCGCCGATTTGTATGGCGTATGGACTTACAGGAAGTTTTAAACGTTTCATGAAATTTTCGGAAATAAAATTGGTGGAAGCGCACGTGTCCAATAAGGCTCTCCCCTTAATTAGATTGTGATCACGATCCTGCACAAGAACAATCGCGGTTGTCATTAATTGTGGAGTGAAGTCTGGTGAAATTATAGCCAAGCATGTCGTTATACATTCCCTTTCTGTCACTAGTCATTCACTTGGCGCGTCTTTATTGTCAGTCGTAATGGCCGTTGTAGATGCGGCTGCGCCTTTATTTAAATGTAAAAGTGTATTGTGACGTTTGTGGCAAACGGTGCAAGTAGAGTAATTACAGGCTTTACCTAAATGTGAGCGTAGACAATTGTAACAAAGTCTCGCGTTCTTTACAAATTCGATGCGTTTAGGTACGGTCATCTGTTTAAATTTCTCGCATTTGAATAATGGATGCTGTTTAGTTTTGCACGCCTTACAATTATCGAACGTATTGATCATGAATGTTTTATTCAGAATTTTCCCCTTCTTTGCCGGAGGAGAAAGCTTAACGTCATCTTGTTTAACCGATCCCGAACGTGTGCGCTTAGATAATCGTACCGCTGTTCTATATAAGAACTCAAACAGATCGTCAATTTTGGGAAATTCGTCCCGATCTAATGTTTCTTCCCATTTATCGGCGATACGCCTAGGTAATCGGCTCTCTACAATATTAACCAGCACCTCCGATCCTACATTAACTCCCAACGCGGCCAATGAAGCGACATGTTGTTGCGCGTCGTCGGCGAGCTTCGATAGACCCTCGGTAGATTCTTTTTCTACGGTGGGCATATTTAGTAGTAATGAGAGATGACGAGAGATGAGAACGCGTTTTACTTCGTAGACGCGCGTTAATAATTCCCATGCTTTATTGTAACTTGAGTTGTCGATCGGTAACAATTTTATTTTATTGGCCGCTTCATCCGTTAAAGACGATTTTAAATATTGAAGTTTGTCCACGTCGGAAAGATCTGTTCGCGAATCAATCATCGCAAGAAAAGAATTTTTAAACGATAACCAATTCTCGAAGCGACCCTCGAATTTTGGTAAAGAGGCTTCCGGTAGTTTCACTCGCCGCTTCGCTACCGTATCGGACACGGCATTACTCTGCTGAGACTCGTTCGCCGTGGTATCGGTAGACGCGGTGGACGGTGTCGAATTTAGTATCTCTTCGATTTTACTGGCAACCATATAAAATCTTTCTTGAATGTTTGTGAATTCATCTTTGTGACTGTCGTTTGAATCTAATATAATTAGTTCGTCGTTGTAATCCTCGTATGCGTGGTACAATTCGGTGACGCGAGCCGTGCGCAATTTTAACGCGGTTCTATCGAAGCTCTCCTTTTCAATAAAGCTTATCAAATTAGTAATTTGTGCTTTTAATGACGTGCGCTTTTGTATAAGTAATTTAATTCGATTGGCCATGTTCTCTTTAAAAAAAAAAGAAATAATATTGCTTAATCGGTCTTGTGTGTACGTGAAATGTACTTGCCCTTATGTACGCTGTCGTCTCCCGATCGTCGTAACGACTTTGCCCTTATGTACGCTGTCGTCTCCCGATCGTCGTAACGGCTGAGATGCGAATTTCTTCTTTCGTACGTAGATACTTCGTAGATTGTCGATTACTACTTGGTCGTTAAATCGTCGTTCACGCTTGCGTCGCGAACGACCTCACAGGAGGCACCATGTTTTAAAGGAGTTGCGGGAGTTTATTTCCACACTCTAGTTTCGTCAATCGTTTATTAACTGTATACACAAATTGATTAACACTATAAACCTTTAACACAATATGTCACGTAGGGGAGATCCGATTTGAGCGAGGACTCGGCCTCTATGTAAGAACCTGAGAACTCGGTCTCTGGATCGTAAGTGAACTCGGTCTAGGCGAGGACTCGGCCTCTATGTTATACGAGAACTCAAAACTCTATATAATTCGCGAGCTTTGAAATATGTATATTTCACGATATGCTAGCACGTAATAAACTTGACTAGAGAGACGATCGATAAAACAACAAAAGACGATCACATATTGATTATCGCGTCTCCCTTAACGATACCGATAGCAACGATTCGCGTTGGGTGCTATCCTTCGCTTACCGACGTCGGACAGTTTAGTTTCGGCGAATGTTCGTCGCAACAAAGCCTATTGTTACTTCACACTGAATAAGAAAACAGGTGTTGGCTTTCAGGCTTTCGCGGCTGTTGTCTTCTTTAGTCTTCATGGCTTCCGGATGGTTGCCGCGTCCGTTTGCAGTGTGGTGCCGACGTTTCGCAGGCGTTGCAGTCTGCTTCATCAGGGCTGGGAGACTCTGATACTGAGCTCCCTCGCGTTGCGCTCGTCCTTTTATACTCGTTCTTGGGGGGAAGGGAGGGGGTAGTCAGGGGGGGCGTGGTCAGAGAGAGGGGAGTCAGCCAATCCCGGCTGACGGAGGGGAGTCAGAGGGAGGGGAGTCAGCCAATCCCGGCTGACGGTTTTTTTTTTAAAACCGGGAGGGCGGTGTGCCATATCGGGCTCACCTGATAGCCTTTGTCGCGATTCAGATTGTCAGGGTGTTTCAAGATTTCTATGCCGTCGCGGTGTTTTCGTGCGAAATAGCTTTGAGACGGGGCCAGCATGGTGGCTTTGTCGAACTGGATGGCGTGTCCGGTCTCAATC
>NW_011965318.1:0-6266 GCF_000949405.1 Vollenhovia emeryi
GCTTGCTCAGCACATCGATGACTGTAAGCATGTAGTGGTAGCCTCCGTTGCAACGTGAGTATGCACGCATATCAACGAGGTCGGCTTGCCACAGATCATCGTATCCTCGAACTATGACGCGTCTTCGTGGAAAATTCCTTCTCGCCGGAGCATGCAGCTCCTCGACTAGCCGTCGCTTCTCGGAACCGTTACGTCCATCGGATTTTGATGGTCTCATGTCTCGACAGTGTGTAATCGTTGACGTAATGATATGCGCAAAGAGGGTACCATGCGATATATGTTTTCTAACGGCTCCGAATACAGACCGGTTTCCGAAATATAGATCTGTTTACAGACCTGTTTCCGATTTACAAACCTGTTTCCAAATTACAGATCTGTTTCCGAAATACAGACCTGTTTCTGAAATACAGACCTGTTTCAGAAATACAGACCTGTGTCTCCTACCCGTTTATTTCTGATTGCAGTCGTCATCCAATAGTCGTTCATATCCGTAGTGTTTTTATTTGTACATATTTGTAGTTCATCGTTATCCGATAGCCGCTTGTTAACCGTTTCTAATCTAGTGATATTTGCATGCCAGAGCTCGTTTACAGCGATCTGTAAACCATGCAGGTTCTTCTCCAACGCAATCAGCTTCTCATCAGACTCTTTCCTCAACGTTACAACGCACTGTTTCACATACAGTTTGTTTACAGCGTCGGTATCAGCCTCAGGTTGCGCTACACGACGAATCTTGCATGATCTTGCAACGAAATCCGTAGCAGCGCGACAGAGAGCGTTATGATTGCTCGTAACTTCTCATCAATCCGCTCCAGCGATTGTATGAAATGTTATCGGTTGTATCTCTTCTCCCTTCGGATAGTCCAAATTTGTCGATAGGCATTTTATCAACGCGAGCGACACCAATCGACTGATTCATTTCTATGATACGTGAGTTAGTTTATAATAAAACCAGCTTCGCGAAGTTCCTCGATAATCGATAGCATCTCGTTGTCGTGAGCGTTGTGGCCGGCTCGGCGCGAAGCATCGAGCAATCGTAGGCGATCCACAAGCTCATTGGGATCGTCCCAGTGCACGTAATCGATCGCATTGTCGTTTAGTGCCATAGAGTGAGGTAATCCATTTCCAGATTTTGTCCTGGACCGAGTCTTCATTCCTCCGTCCAGCATTAACGGTGCGATTATGTGGTTGTACTTGCGCCCTCTGGTACCAATTTTCTGACCTTGCGCGCTGTAATTGCGCCTGTGCGCATTCGTCGCCAAAAGTATGCTCTTGTACTTGTTTAGATCATCCTTTGTGTACACTTCATCGTCGGGAAGTCTCTTGAAAATCAGCTCGTAAAGACCAGGCGTACCTTTGTATCGCACACCGTCGAGAATTATATTATCGTTGCTGTCTACATCGAACCGTTTACTGCCAAGCCTCATTCCATTCTTGTCGAGATGAACACTGTATACGAAATCTATGTTGCTTTTTACACCACTCTTTTTGGTAGGTGGTCCGCGTAGAACTGCCTCGATATATTTTTGGCTCAGCGGGCCCAGATGCATCTGCAACGCTGCTTGACCCTCTTCCGTTTGTATCTCCCGTTGAACGGCTGACAGGAGCGAATCCCCAGTGGCTTCGAAAACATCCTCAGACCCAAGAGTCACCTCCATTGGACGCATGGCCATCGCACATGGTGTAGAGGTTATCAACGGTGTAGAGGTTATCGGTGGTGCTTCCAACTCATACGATACATCCATCAATTTACAATGTTTCGATTCGGGGGACTCGATCAACGGGAGATTCGATGAGGTCCGTTTTTCCCCCCTCTTTATCTGTCGCCGTATAGCATCTTTCTCGCACTTGTTGTCGAATGATGTATCAATCATCCCCATGTCATGGATCGGCTCGTCTTTTATCGCGCATACCCCGTTGGAGTTGTCAGCCATCTGTTGCAACGGCTCGATGATTGGTCTAAAGTGCGTCTTCACCGCGATATCATCATCGATCCTACCAATCTTCAAAGCGCAATGTTTCTTGCGAATTGCTTCACTCGTTTTTGCGATCTCTCTCGCAATCTTTTCACGCTTGCTAATATCATCGCTCCCAGCTATGCTGATCGCTCGCTTTTCACCCAACGGAATACTGACAACGACTAATCGGTTCGCGGTACTGCAAACACGTTAAATCCCTTTCTGTATCGCCCATTAGAAAGCGCGCTGTCCTTGTCTATCACTAGGAAACCAAACTTGTCTAGCCAGCAACTGCTACACAATGCGCAGAAATCATTATATGACATGTCGGTATTCACATGATCATTGTACACGTGTTTCAAATTGGTGCCGTCCTGTTTGAACATTAGCAGGTTCGCGTTGTCGCGTATAAGATGTTTCGGTATTCTCGCGTAAGTCTGACAGAGATAAAAGCAGTCGACGCTCGAGTGACGTCCCATTGAGAAATACTCTCTCACCGCGTCTTGCTTATCGCATGCCACGTCGTCAAAGACGAAGATCGAGTTCGGACGCGCCTCGCTCGGTGGAATGACATCACTGTTATTGGAGTATGTAAAGTATCCGATTTCGCTGATAGACGCCAACAGGTGCTCCAGGTACTGAAATTTTGGTTGTTGCAGCGACTTTGAGTACACGTACACGTTCTCGAAACGCACACCATTAGGACTTTCCAGTAAGCTTATGAGAACGTTTGTTTTTCCACAATTCGAGGGGCCGCACACGATCGCGCGTATACTAGTCGGTAGCAGCGTACCATGCTTGCGTTTCTCCACATTGTCCCCCATCAAGCGTAATTTATCACAATTCGTAACGCGTATCTTCAACGGTTGCTGCACGAAATTCATTTTTCACACTGATATGTAGGAGGCGAGATCGAGCGCCTATTTATAGGCGCGTGAAACCGTTCAGTAGACGACACCTATTTATACGAGCGCGATACAACGAATCGCTCTGTAGTGAAAATGTTTGTCCTGCAGTCAAGTCCTTCCGATATCTGTGATTTAAACGTCGAACAGTTGCAGTTTATTCCAAAAACTGTTCTGTTACGAGTGTGTGGCGATTACGTCCACTACCTGTGGGATAAGCTTCCAGAACGTATAAAGACTGATTCGGAGGTTCAGACTTATCGGCGCTGTTACGAGCATTACAATCAGCCGTGGCAGAGGACGCACATCGACGGTCCCGCGCCGATGATCAAGGATTGCTACGAATGTTGGCTGAGGCAACAGCAGTAAAACGTGGCGGCGGTCTGCTGAATCGCGCGATAAACGCGCTTCCTTTCGAGCTACATATCCCTGGTTATCAGTTTTGTGGCCCAGGCACTCGTCTTGAAGAACGATTGACGAGAGGCGATCGAGGGATAAATCCATTGGACGCGGCGTGCTGCGAGCACGACATTGCATATTCTCGGAGTAGCGAACTCGCTGAGAGACACGTGGCGGACAGGGTACTCGCCGAGAGAGCGCGGAAACGCATTTTCGCCAGAGATTCAACGCTTGGAGAGAGAGCTACCGCTACAGCTGTTTGGGCTGCTATGAAAGCCAAGACAAAGATCGGTATGGGTTTGAAAACAAAGAAGAAAAGAGCAACAAAGAAGCGAATACTTCCGGTAGCGAAACGCGGCGGTGTATTACCACTTCTACCGATATTGGGCGTGCTCGGATCCATGATCGGTGGAGCAGCTGGTGTGGCGAAGGCTGTGAGCGATAGCAAAGCTGCACAACGTCAACTTGAGGAGCTGCAGCGTCACAATCGCGCGATGGAAGGTCGCGGAGTGTATCTCGCTCCATACAAACGTGGACGAGGTGTAACGAAACAAAGAAGGAAAAAAAACGTCAAAAAAGCATTAAAAATGCCTGCGGGTGTAACAACAAACGTGCAATTGGATCAAATGGCAAAATGTGTGCACATACCGTACTTTAGAGGTGTCTTTATGCGAAACGCGTTACCGATAAGCGGAGTACGACGAAACGAGAGTGGTATCGTCAATCTGGACAACGCGGCGGGACCCGGCACTCACTGGGTAGCGTACGCGAAGAGGGGAAACCGTGTGGTATATTTCGACAGTTTTGGTAATCTCCGACCGCCTAAAGAATTGGTGAGATA
Organism: Vollenhovia emeryi; assembly: GCF_000949405.1. Classification (NCBI taxonomy): domain Eukaryota; kingdom Metazoa; phylum Arthropoda; class Insecta; order Hymenoptera; family Formicidae; genus Vollenhovia; species Vollenhovia emeryi. Next base: position 4,104 of record NW_011965318.1, read on the forward strand.
TTTCGGAGATGATGCAACGACTGTGTATAATCGAACATCCCATCAGACCTACGATCAGAGCATCTGCGGACAGCTGTGTCTACGATTTCTCCAAACGGTCGACGACTGACGCGTGCGAATTTAAAAGCTTGACGAGGCGTCGCGAGGAGTCAGTATTCGCTGAACAGCTTTTCATCCACCATGTTGCTAACACTCACGCTGACGGGAAAGAGCAGCATGCTCGCTGTAAACTATTTTCCATCCATAGACCTGAGCGACGACGATTACGAGCTCGGTCTGATGAACTTCGAGACTTACAATACGATATCGAATGTGAATGCTTCGAATAATAAATTTTACTATGACGACGCGGAAATTACAATTCCCGAAGGATCGTATGAATTGCAGGCCATAAATGAATTTTTGAAACGCGCACTTTCATGGAAACGTCCATGTCGGTTCCTAGCTAATGATGGTGGTGAAAAACGCGACGACGGTGACGACGAAGACAATGAATACCCAATTGTGCTCCGCGCTAATTACAACACGATGAGAAGTGAGATCAAATGTGCCTTCGAAATAAACTTTAGCAAGCCCAACAACATTGGATCGCTACTGGGATTCTCATCGACGCGTATATTGCAACCGCGAAAATGGCATGAATCAGACCTGCCAATCAACATTACCAATGTGAACATTATCCGCGTAGAGTGCAACGTGACCGCGGGTGCGTACAGCAACAGCAAGCCTGTGCACACGATACACGAATTTTCGCCGAAAGTGTCACCAGGATATAAGATATCGGAAACGCCGATGCAGATCATTTACCTGCCAGTCATCGCACGGAGCATTACCGACTTAACGGTACGCGTTGTGGATCAGAACAGTCAATTGCTCGACTTTCGTGGAGAAGAAATCACCCTCAGATTGCACGTACGCCGACGACAGCGATAATGCGCGCGAGTGTGCATGGGATGCTCGTGCTGAACGGATCGGAGCAAATTATAAAAGATACCACCAAGCCCGCGACATCGAGATTCGGTGATATCCAGTCGTCTAGTTGTTGCAAGAAGAAGAAACTCAACGCATTGAACGTGGAATTTTTAACCTCTTTGAGATTCGCAGTGCGCAAACAATGATTGACATTCTCAATATCAACGAAGAGCCAGTCTTCGACGAGCGCATCGTCAAGATTGAGACTCACTCGTACAATCCGTTTGCCAACACTACATTCGGGCACAGCGATGAGATAAGAATACCAATACAACAACAGGATCTCTATACGTTGCCGCATGAAAGTTTTCTGTACATCGAGGGAAAACCAACTACTGCCGAACAAATCGAAGGATATGATGTAGTACTGGGAAATAATTGTGTCGCGTTCATGTTCGACGAGATCCGATATGAACTTGATGGTGTGGAGATTGATCGCGCCAGAAATGTTGGAATAACCAGCACGCTCAAGACCTATGCCTCGTCATCATTCGATAAAATGATGTTTCTGAAGAACGCTGGCTGGGATGTGGTGAACAATGGAACCGGAGACTTTAATTTTTGTGTGCCGCTCAGCATGCTATTGGGATTCTGTGAAGATTATCAACGCGTGGTGATTAACGCCCGTCACGAAGTGATTTTAATACGTTCGCGCAATGATAACAACTGTCTCTTTGGAAATGCAGCGATGGAGCCTAAACTTGAAATATTCAAGATACAGTGGCGCATGCCGCATGTGTTGTTAAACGAGGTGAACAAACTGTCGATGCTGCGTGCTTTGGAAAGCGGACAATACCTCAATATGGGATTTCGTTCATGGGATCTGTACGAGTATCCTCTATTGCAACAGACGACTAAACATTCATGGGCTATTAAAACGGCTACTCAGCTCGAGAAGCCGCGGTATCTTATCTTTGCTCTGCAAACAGGTCGGAAGAATATCATGTCACAGAATGTGAGCCAATTCAGTCACTGCAAATTGAGCAACGTAAAACTCTATCTGAATTCGGAATGTTATCCATACGATGATATGAATCTGGATTTCGATAAAAACAAATGGTCGAGTCTGTATGATGCGTTTTCGCGGTTCCGGAAGAGCTATTTCGGAAACGAGGTTCTTATGCCCGGTCTCACTACCAACCATTTTCTAGAACAAGGACCGTTTGTCATTATCGATTGCTCCCGACAAAA
>NW_011965319.1:0-6270 GCF_000949405.1 Vollenhovia emeryi
GTGGCAAGATGTGACCGCCCGGCGATCGATATTGCTATGCGCACATCTCGCCACGCGCTCGAATTGGGCGGTAGGCCGGCCTAAGACAACGATTTTTAATAATTAATTACTCGTTAACTATTACGAAAATTGCAAAATGGTACAGGACTTTTCCATTCATCTCGATCCGTTCTACCTTCTCAAAAATTTTGTCGGATATGGAAAGACTCACCCTGTATAATCTTTAACTCAAAAGAGAGTGAGTGTCCGATAGGTATCGTGAGGCACAGAAGAAAGTTTAATCGCTTTACATATATGCCACTTGGAGCAATCACGATGGCACATGTACCGCTTTAATATATAGAATAAGCTTTATAAAGATCTGCTGATTAAAAAATCATTAACATTTCGCGCGTCATTGATGTAACATAAATTAACTGTCGCAAATCGTTGTGTTGTCGAAGTGAAGCATTATAGCGCACGGCGTTTTAATATTATCGTTAATCGTACTCGATTCGACGACACGACGCGAAGGAATGTCCGGCTTATCGAGTACGAGGGAATATGCCTCAATAAAACGAAGGGACTCGCAGACCGCACGCCGCAGATTGCCGCTAAGGGAGCTCGCCTCAGATGGGAGATCCAGATTAGCGGTGCGCGAGTAAACGAGAACGAGAACGAGCGGAGCAACGTGACTCGCGCGAATTGTGTGATGAACGGGCCGGTGCTGCTTGACGACTTCACCGTGTTGATCGCGAGTCAATGGACAGCCGATCAAAAGCTGTGCAATTGACGCGATGGCGCAGCAAGAAGATCGGTCGGGAAAATGCGCTTAATTACATGGCTGAATAATTTCATTTTTTTTTATTTCTCGTCAGCAGCACGTGCTGACGTATGATTACGTTATGATACGTACATGATTCGAAACTGATTTTTGATCCAGTAAAATTTTTTATTGGTAACGTATCTATAAAGTTCTAAGAAGCGAAGATACCGCGAAAGAAACCACCGTCGAACGAGAATCCGACAGTGAATATCTCATTCGACCTTATTAGAAATAAGAAATAATATTCTTCTGAAGCTGCAGAGTGCAAGAATGTGGATTGTAAAATGTGCTCTCGATATTTTATAATAATATTATAAATAATGTTACGAGGAAACGCGCTGCAAGATTTCTCTATTTTCGCTTGTAAATATTCTACCATAACGAGTCTCATCGAGCGATCGTTCGAGTCGCCGGAGAGATGCTCGTAGAAATTTGCTTGCCATTCCGAAGGAGGGCCGGCGATAGAACAGCCTTATTCGTCTCTGAGCTCTGTTACAACGATAGCCAATATGATGCGCTCCATCTCGGCCTTCGACCGCAAATCACGTTCCATTATACGTCCTGATAATCGAACCTGCGAGAAGGATTTCGGGAATTCTCTTCCGCGTACCACGAGATCGTCGTGTTCCGATATACCCCTTGCGGTTTCTCATACCGGTTAAAACTTCGCAACGAGTCGGCTGCGGTCGACGTACAGGCGCGTAACGCGTCTAAAATACGCATTCCTCGAGTCCCTTGTACGTTATTCTAGATGTAACTCCGAATTACACGCTGCCCCGTAGCCGTTTGCAAAAATTTCGCGCTCCACGATACATTACAGGAGGTCGACCGACTAACGACGTTGGGATCCTCGCGACGTAAAACGTAGCTGTATTTAATTAAAACGCAAAAATCACCTAACGTCACGTAACCATGATGGTCAAATTAAATATGAATAATTAAGCATCTAACGGTACTTTTATATGCGTAATTAAATAATCTCAGCGACGATAGCTATGAGATTTATTTTTTGTTTAACGATTCGTTAAGTCAATTTTATTATCTGTAATAAACGATATCGGAAATTTAGGATCAATTTAGAATAGTTAAATTTCGAATCGTTTCGTTTCTCACCAGGATAATAAAAGTCGAAAACTCTGCTCGTTTTATTACTACTACATGTTTATTTCTACCGTTGAATTATTTTTATCTAAAGTGTACCATCACTTAGAATCGAATAAATGGTCGCGCCTCCCATGTTTTTACAGCCTTTTAAGAGACACGCATATACCCCTTTGAGTATAAGAGCACGTTGTGTCACTGCGCGGCAATCGGGTGCGAATTTACGTATGAATTACGCAGCCATAAGCAGAGATATACGTACACACATGAGTACACTACACACCTAGGTGCGTCACGCACAGTTTCCCACACTTTCGCCGTACTCTATAAACGCCCTTGACAATATTCCCAACGTGCATCGATATTTCTTTCGGCTAAGGGATGAAGTTCTTTTAATTAGACGAATCGTTACACAACAATCATCGCGTTAACAGGAATAATAAAGAGCAACGTCTACCGATTGTAGAAGTAATGGAACGGCATTGTTGAACACACATTGAAAGGGTAATAAGAAATGGAGAGGTAATCAATACGTACCTTCTCCTTATACATGAACAATGACACATGTTATAATCTGAATTTTCCACACTTCTGCAAAACATTGGTTGTATTACTGCACTGTTATATCCAAATTTTTTAATTCAAATTTTAAATTCATTAATAGACACGAAATATGAAAAGTGTTACTATTGTACGTAGAAGAAAGTCGATGCGTGTATCATAATAAAGTGATGGTTAGGTATAATAATATAAAATGGTGATAGTTACCCGTAAAACTTATAGTGTTTGACATAAAAAGACATCTATTTTTAAAGAAAAAGTATACGATGTATTTTGCTAATTTTGGTAATACCATTTCTATTGACTTATTCGTTTTATAGTCGAGGCGGGAGAAAATCGAGGAAATTTATTCTCTTTATTTACTATACACACCTATTTCCCCCTTGCCGGTGCTTTATGAATTTTTTACATTTGCTATTAATCCCACGGCAAACTGAACGTCACCTTTACAATTATCTTATGAGTCTAAGAAAGAAAAATTTATCGTCTACCTAAATTCGATACATGGAGGGGGAAACACAGGTTTGCAGCGTTAGGCCTGACATACGCATTTCAGCTTTCGTGGAAGATGGACTTGGGTGGAGAACGGTATTATAAGCTGAATAGGATTTTTCTGTTGTCTCTCGGTCTGTGGCCTGATGACATTTCAACTTTCAAGAAAGTACAAATAATGTTTTATCAAACGTTATTCATATCCTTCCTAATATGTCAGGTATTCAATTTCTTATTCCATATGTATTTTACTTATTTAAATAACTGTTTATGCCAAGTCGTTGTGATACAACAATTGACAAGTCTCTATAATATTAAATAAATACAGTTTTATTTAAATTAATGTTTGTTTACATTTTTGCTATAATCTTTCAATAAGGTTACTGCTTTCAGTGCATTCCATTGTTTATAAAACAGTACAGCATCGTGTGTATTATTAAAATGTTGTCATACATTGTTATGACTTGTGTATCTATTCTGACGTATAACACATGTCTGCTACTCAACGATAACGTAAGTGTTCACTTGGTTTTATAGTATTTGAAATTCTGTTCATATAAGATTTTTTGTTAAAATAATATTTTTTATCGATTTTAGTTTTTCTATTTCCAATTTTACTTAACATCGTATGACATACAATAATTATTTAATATATTAAAAAATATTGAATTAAATATTATAAAAAAAATATTACAATTACGTGAAAATATAAAAAAGTATCCCATAGGACACATAATTTCCCCAAAAACTTACAGAATAAGATAATTTATTTGTGATTATAGATCAAATATATCTTCGATAGAATTCAATACGATTGGAATATGTTAAAAGCTCAGGCAGAATTGGAAGTTTTACGAAAATATGCAAACGGAACAAACTTCCATATAATCTGTGTTTTTCGTAAGAAACAAAATCAAATGTCAATCGTATCAATCAAGTCCTTTTCCTAGTATATTATTTTTATGTGAATGTTAATTTAGTTTATCAGCATTACACATTATATTCATATCATTTATATTCGAATGTTTTAAAAAGTTATGTAAAATTTTTTACAATAATAACATCTTTAGATTGATGTCAATAGTATTAATCTAATATCTGTTGTATTTTTTTTGTCTGTATTTCTTATACTTTTTTAGTAAAATATAAAATATATTACTTTTCATACTACGTCCACTACATGTTGACTATATCATGATTTATTTGCTTCAGTTCTGAGTACGAGCGCTTCGTTGGTATTAGTTACAATAAGTTGTTTTCCCCGTATACTTGATGTGTTTATACCAATGAATGAATCACGTTCGCTACAAATGATAATTACTCTGGAATACTTTGTCGACGAAGAAACATACTTTTTCGCTATTTTGACGCATATGTTCTTAACTTTTTATGTTGGAAGCAATACAATAATAACTATTGTAACAGTGCTCCTAATATACATTTCGCACATTTGCGCTTTGTTTAAAATCGCCAGGTAAAATAAGAATCTTAAATATCTCGAAAAATTACAGGAAGTCAAGGCCAAGAGAGTCAAAGTAAAAACATTAAAATGTGTTTGCTATAAACAATATATTTGACATCGCATAAAACAATAGAAATCTTTAAAATAAGATACTTAAAATAGGAATAGACAATAGACAAACGTTTAGAACAGTTTCTTTGAACATCTTCGGCGTAAAAGATAAAAAAGATCTAGTATATCTAGTATGAAGTAATATATGTTATAATGAGTTAAAATAATTAAAGAAAGAAAAACATATAAAACGTATTATAGTTATACATTTTAATACATGTTAATCAGTCCAATTAACAAAATTACAATAAGGTAAGCTATACAATTAAAATTAAAAATATAAAGTGGCAGCAGAGATGAACGCTGATGTTTAGACATCTTAGAATCGTAAAACGGCCGAATAAAACGGTAAGAAAAAACGTTGCGATATGTTAACTAAAAAAAATTAGGTATAAATGTGAGAATGAGAGGAAATAATGGTCTGATTTATTCTGGTGTCACGTTCCGTCAAGTATGAATTTCGTCCGTTTTTCGGTCAACACATTTAAGTGCTTTACCGGGGATTTGGACTCGATTGTGTGAATCTAATGACTTCTAATCAGTCTTCTGGACCAAAGAGATAGCGATTTCGATAAACTTTGTAACGAGGATCGTCTTTATTTATAAACTTATAATTTAAGTAATTGACCTTGAAATCTATTGGAATTAGTTTGTAATTCTGTGATTTCGCGATTGAGGCGTAGTCTTTAGATTCAAGTTCTCTTAATTTAAGCAGTAAAGGTATAGGATCTTTGTTAGAGTTTAGCGCCTGCTTGATTTGGTATTTAATGCGTTTGATTTGAACTCGTTTTCCTCCTTTCCTTTTGGTCATGGAGTAAGGATGTTGGTTTCTGTCCGCCACACTCTACGTCAGCGATCAGAGAGGAATAGAGAATTCTGTCCGCCACACTTTCTGTCAGCGATCAGAGAGGAATAGAGGATTCTGTCCGCCACACTATTTTGTCAGCGATCAGAGAAAGTGAGAGGGTAGATCTTAGATTGAATTAATTATTATCTTTCTTAAAACAACTCTTACTTTATTCTCAAATGTCCAAAACTTCTTGAAATTCGAATCAACAATACAAGATTTAGGTCCGAGTCAAGACGTTTCTCGGGTTTAGTTTTTAACTCTATTTGTCAAGTTAATGAGTCGTGAGTTTATGGATCAAAGGCAACTGAAGCTCTGAAGCTCTCTAGGACTGAAGCTCTAAAGCTCTGTGTAACTCTCTAGGACTGAAGCTCTGTCCCGAAGATTCTTCTTATATTTATAGTTGAATCCCCCCATGATATTTTAAGTGGAGGAGGAAGGTATTGTTCTCCGTTCCTTCACCGCAACTCTACCCTGGTAACAGTTGTCAATGCCACCGTGGTACCGCTTCGTCGCGAGTTGTAATCTGATAAACGATCGATAAGGAATGTTCCGAGTGATTTCTCAGGAGTTTCTTTTTAAAAATTTAATTTGAATAATTTAGTTAAAATTATACGTCTGTAACACTGGTTATAAACATGTTATTAAAGATATCGCCGTTTTTATTCTTCATGCGATGCGATTAAATATATTGTTTTAGAGAATTTATTTTAATTTATTTACATTGACCCTCATGGCCTTAACCTACTGTAATATTTATGTTTGAAGTCATTAGTTGTTTTTATTCTGAAAACACACACCCACACACACGATGGTGCAAGCGTGCACACGTTCGCGCACAGGCACACACTCCCCCGTCTACCTTTAGCCTCTCTCACCCGCCACACCACT
>NW_011965320.1:0-6272 GCF_000949405.1 Vollenhovia emeryi
AGTATCGCGGTAATCACCGCTGGTAGGGAGAGGTCCTGCCCGAGCACGCGGGTGAGCGTCTCTCGCTCACCCGCCCACGCCGGACACTCGCCCAGCGTGTGCTGGGCGGTGTCGTCCGCCGCGCTGCAATGGTGGCAGCGGGAGTCTTGCTCCTTTCCGATCCGACCCAGGAAATGTCCGAAGCAGCCATGCCCCGTCATCACCTGGGTCATCCGGAAAGACAGCCCACCCCATCCCCTGTCGACCCACTGGTCAAGGAGGGGCCCGATTGCCCCGACGACGCGCAGCCCCGGGGTGTTGTTCCCCGAGGCTAAGAGCGCCTCTCGCCACATGGCGATGTGATGACAACGCATAGGACGTGCCTCGAGAAGGGCCACTCTGGCCGTCGCCCAGCCAGTCCGGATTTTCCCCATTTGGGAAGGATTTTATCAATCCCTTGGTTATCCATTTTTTCCTTGGTGTATCCTTTTTCTTATGTTCCCTTACCCTATATCTAGATTCGTTAATGATTTTGGTTATTTCCTTTATTAATTTATTTGAAGCTTCGTTTGGATGAACCAGGGACAGAAAGTCAGTCCAGTTTGTCCTCTCACCATTTTCAATCAGTTTTCTATAATTGATAGGCTGATCCACCTTCACTTGATTTTTAAATACTTTACTAGAATCAAAAGAAACAAACAAAGGAGTCGGGCAGTTATAAAACTAAAGATTACATATATCGGACACGCCGCCCGCCTTGACAAATATCACATATTTTCAAAACGTAGAGTAGTTATAACTAAAATAAATGGTTTCCAACAAATAAACAAACATACAAAATACCTTAATAATGTGGCAAGGTTAATTAATCGGATATAGGAGCGACATTAGTGATTGCTCGTTTGTAAATCCCCGTTTTGGTTTGTAAGGTAACAGCCCGGTTTTTTCCGTCTAGTCCTGGATGTACTTCAGTAATTCTTGCGAAAATCCATTCAAGGGGTAAACTGCCCGACTCCTTTAACATCACGAGTTGACCAACGACGAATTTGCTGTCGTTATCTCTTTTCCATTTACTTCTTTGCTGGCATGTTGTTAGATACTCCTGTTGCCATCTTGACCACAACTGCTGCTTAAGCTGCTCAACGTGCTGCCAACGAGAAAGCCTGTTCTCGGGTACCTTTTGTAAATCCTCCTCTGAATAAGCTTGTAAATTCTCTCCTATTAGAAAGTGCCCCGGTGTTATAGCCTTCATATCATTGGGATCCTCGGACAGGGGGGTTAAAGGTCGAGAATTTAGTATCGCTTCTACTTGAGTCAATACGGTCGTCATTTCTCCCACTGTCAGGCACGCCTCACCCAAAGTACGCTTTAGAAGTAGCTTCATAGAACGCACTGCTACTTCCCATAAACCTCCGTAATGAGGTGACCTTGGAGGTATGAAGTGCCAACTTATTTGCTCTTTAGTTGCAAACTCTTGCACCGTGCTATTGAACGTCGTATCCTCTAAAGCTTGTTGTAGTATACGATCGGCACCCACAAAGTTTCTTCCATTGTCCGAGTACATATTTTTCACTTTGCCTCTTCTTGCGATGAACCTTTTTAGAGCGGCTAAGAAGGCCTCGGTTGTCAAGTCTTCTACTAATTCTATATGTACCGCCTTTGTGACCATACAAATGAATATAGCCACATATACCTTGTATTTCTTACTGTTGCGACGAATTCGATCCCGGACGAGGAAAGGGCCGCAGTAGTCTACTCCACAGTTATAGAAAGGTCTGCTGATGTTAACTCTGACTGCCGGTAACTCTCCCATTTGCCAGCCGGCTTTAGGATGGGCCTTGCGACATCTTACACAGTTTCGTAGAATCTTCTTCACACGACTTTTTGCGAAGATTGGCCAAAATTCTTCCCTAATGGAATTTAAAGTCTGGACACCAGCGTGGAATAATCTTTCATGATGATGCAAAATTACCAAAGTGGTAAAGTAATGCGATGCGGGAAGCAAGATAGGGTGCTTAACTTCGTCAGATAACGTCGCATGTTTCAGTCTTCCTCCGATCCTCAATATTCCATTGCTATCCAAATACGGATATAGCGACACTAACTTGGAATCTCTTCGGACCTTGTTGTTGCCCCTCAACGCCTTAATATCATCTTTAAGTTCTTCCTTTTGTATTAACTTGATAGTAGACGCCTTAGCCTTCTTGAGTTCTTCAGCAGTTATTGCCCTTATTTCACGCCTTTTCTTTTCACATCGTATATTATGACTAAATCTTAATACATACGCAACTACTCGCAGTAGCTTATTTAACGGAGAAAATTTATTATAATTAATAATCGCTTCACAATTCACAGCTGTCGCTATTATTGCTTGTTTTCGCATTTCTGGAACGCTCTCACATGATAATTCCTCACCTTCCACCGGCCAGAATTCTTTATCCTGCATCAACCATGGTGGTCCTTTCCACCAACTATCTGCTCGCATTAATAGCTCGGGGGTGGCCCCTCTGGAAATCAAGTCCGCGGGGTTGTCTTTCGAACTTATATGTCGCCAATCTGAAGGTGAAGACTTATCATGAATATCACTAACTCTATTTGCCACGAACGCCTGCCATTTTCTGGACGAGGAACCTATCCATGCTAACACTATCTTTGAATCTGTCCAGTAAAATTTCTGGTGTATCTGCAAATGCAAGCTATTTATTACCTTATCCATCAAGTTTACCAGTAGCACTGCACCGCATAATTCTAGTCTAGGCAATGATAGTGCCTTCATAGGCGCTACTCTTGATTTTGAGCACAGTAGGGAACCTGTTAAAAGACCACGCTCGTCTTGCTCCCGTAAATATACACAGGCTTCATAAGCCTTTTCACTGGCGTCACAAAAACCGTGTATTTGTATTTGTGAATTCGTTTTGCCCGGGATTACCGATCTAGGTATCTCTAACTCGTTAAGTAAATATAATTGTAGTTTCATTTGATCCCATGCTCTATGAAGATGCATAGGGAGGGATTCATCCCATTCTATACCCAAACTCCATAGTTCCTGCATAAGTATTTTGGCTAACGTTATAACTGGCCCCACTAAACCTAAAGGATCGAATAATCGGCAAATCTGCGATAGCATAACTCTTTTTGTTACACGAGTTTCGCCCTCCTTTAATGATACCTTGTATCGAAAAGTATCTTTGCTTGGACTCCATAATATACCTACTAATTTAGATTCCGCGTCCTTACTAATGTCTACCTCTTTACTTTCTGTTTTTATATTGTTCTCTTGATCTATTATGTTAGAGTTCCATTTATGTAGTTCAAAACCACCTTTCGCTAACAATTCCGTTAATTCTTTTTGTAGTTCTATAATTTCGGATTTAGTATTACTCCCGGTTAGTAAGTCGTCCATATAAAAATCCCTGCAAACTATTTTCGCAGCTTTAGGATAATTTACCTTTTCACTTTCGGCTAATTGGTATAAACATTTAGTGGCCAAGGAAGAAGCCGGTTTTGTACCGTAAGTTACAGTAAGCAATTCCATTTCCTCTATCTTTGATTCGGGCTCTTCTCTCCACAGAATACTTTGCAACGCAATTTGTTCTTCATGCACTAAAATCTGCCTGTACATTTTTGATATATCCGCACACAAAACGTATTTATAACATCTGAATCGTATAATTAGGTCAAATAAATCCGACTGAATGACAGGACCCTTGTATAACGCGTCGTTTAAAGATTTACCTTTTGAATACTGACTGGATGCATCGAACACTACCCTTGTTTTTGTGGTAGCACTACTCTCTTTTATTACTGCGTGATGTGGTAAAAAGACTCTCAGCTTATCTTTATCGGGATCAACTACATTTCTCATATGACCCAGCTGTAAATAATCCTGTATAAATTTTACATATTCTTTCTTTAGTTCCGGTTTGTTAATAAACTTTCGCTCTAAAGCTATAAATCTTTTTAACGCTACCTCTCTGGAGCCATCTAAAGACTTTAATATTTCTTCTTTGACCGGTAATTTTACTATAAATCTACCATTTGTATGGCGTGCATGGGTTGCTTTAAAGTGCTCTTCACAATATTCTTCTTCGGGTTCTAACTTTTTCATTTCCCGATATCCCTCTACTTCCCAAAATTTACGCATTGTTTTATTTAACTCCTCCATTATACTTGAATTACAACTAGTCTGAGCTATTTTCTCCGCCTTTTCTCCCTTTGTCGGCCCCGATACAAGCCAACCTAATAGCGATTTTTGCAATATCAGCATTCGCTTTCCCAACCTTATTTGCCCCACGCAGATTAACTCCCAAAACCTCTCCGCGCCTATAAGCAACTCGATCTTGCCCGGCTTATCAAACTGCGGGTCGGCCAATCGAATATTCTTTGGTATTTTCAAAGGGGTTGTGTCTACTACAATGGTCGGTAAAGTTTGAGTAATCTTAGGAAGCACTATGCATGGTAAATCTAAACTGTGCGTACCAAAACGAGAAGTTATCTCCAAATTTAAAGATTTCACGGCATGAGAAATATGTTGATTTATTCCTTTTATCTCAACTTTATTGTCAATCGTTTTCAAATTTAGCCTTTTAACAAAATCTTCGGTTACGAAATTAGATTGGGATCCATTGTCTAATAGTACCCTGCCTTCTATATATTGATTTTTGTGGTTCTTTACTCTAATTATAGCCGTGGACAACAGCACCTGATGGGACTCCGCAATCTCTTTTGATTGTAAATGCGTACATATGGTATTAACCGCTTTGCCCGAAGTGCTCTCTTGAATTACATTTTGTTTCGTCGAATCCTCCTTAACCTCCTTTGATGAGTCGCGATCTTCGTGCAACAAAGTGTTATGCTTTCTAGTACATTTTTTGTAACCGCCAGCCGAACAATCCTTTGCAAAATGTTTTCCCTTAAAACAATTCAAACATAACTTTAAGTCCCTTACACTGCTCAAACGCTCCGCTATGGAAAGCTCCTTAAAGCTATTGCATTGGTAAACCTGATGATCGCCCTTGCAATGCAAACACTTAACATTCGTCACAGCTGCATGAGACATCGACACCTTTCCCGGGTTCGTTTGACGTGAATTAACATTCGGTGTCATGGATAAGCTTCTCCTGGCTACGGCTTCCAACATCTGGCACCTTCGCGTAAGAAAGTCAGTTAGTTCTGCGAATTTAGGCAATACTTGGACCTCCAAACTAGCTTCCCATTCCTTTATTGTTATATAATCCAATTTACTAGTAATTATGTATACCAGCAAATCGTCCCAAGACTCGGTGGGACATTTTAACGCGGTTAATGCTCTAGTGTGTTTCAATGTGCCATCTAATATGCTTCTTAACATTACGCTATTTTCCCTTTTCAACACAGGTAATTCAAATATTGCTCTGATATGATTTTGAACAGCGAGACGCTCGTTGTCGTACCTTTCTTTTAGCCTGAGCCAAGCATCCTTATAATGAATTTCCGAGATCTCTAATAAAGCTATAGTTTCAGCTGCCTCACCTTTTAAGGAAGATTTCAAATAATGGAATTTTTGAATATCATTTAACGACTTATTGGAGTGTATTAGAGAATTAAATGTGTTGAAAAAAGAATGCCATTCTTCATAAGAAAAGACGGGTAAATCTATCTTGGGCAATCTTACGTGACTTTCATTTATTCGCGTCCCGACGCCTTCCGAAACTTCTGCAGCTAGGTTAAGCGCACTGCTGACTGAGACTGGTTTCACGCGATCTTTAATTATTTTTTCTCCTCTTAACTTTAGGCTCATGTATTTTTCTTCGTGGATTATTAACTCTTCATCGGCTTGCTCATCTGTTAACGTTTCATCGTAACTCACTAGATCAGTTAGACTTTCTTCGAACGACTTCCAACAATCCTCTAATTTAGTTAATCGCAACTTTACCACCTCGACATCAACAGTCTCTGCATCTAACGTATTTAAGAAAGTTTCCACTCGCGTGAAACCACTCTTAGCTATCCTTTTTCTTTGCTTAATTTTTGTTAACTCAATTTTTTGCGCCATCTTGGAAGTATGCCTTTTTTTTGCGCACGCGATTACGTCATCTAGGCATGCACTAGTGACTCGACTTAATTAAGATATGTACGAATAAACTCTAAATACGCACGCTGACGGACTTAATGCTACTACAATCTCGCTTGTAAAAGTCCGTTTAAATTAATTTGAAAATTTATTTTATTGAAATAAAGTCCATAACGCGAAACTGTTAAGAAACACATTTAGGAAAAGAAATGTACTTACGTAATTGAAATAACGGTAAATA
>NW_011965321.1:0-6275 GCF_000949405.1 Vollenhovia emeryi
AATCCTGAATCAATTTTCATCTTCCGATTCATCTGACTCTGACTCTACTAAAAAGAGGAAACAGAGTAAATTAAAGTCAAAGATGTCAGTTCCTTCTCCACCACTATTTTCTCCTGGTCTGTCTTCTATGACAAAGTCTTCCAATGTTACATCCAAAGAAAATGTTGCTCCGCTGATAATTGTTTCTGACAAAAACAAAGGAAAGACAACTACTCTTGTCCCAGCATCAACAACAGCTGTTCATAATAAACACAAGTTACTGGATAGAATTGTTAATATTAGGCAGCAAGCAGCTATCAAAGCAGAACAACGGAAAAAAGCAATGTCTTTAGAAAATATTATTAAGTTGAAACAGAAGACAGTTGATAGTATATCGTGCTCCAAAGTACAAGAAAAGGCTCCTGAAACAAGCGGAAGTAGCAGGTCTGAACCACAGTCGCCGTCAATATTGTCACCATCGAATGTGCAACATTTTAAAAAATCACCACATCCGCTATCACACAGTAACACTGAGATATTAAATGACAATCAATGTCTTTCTCAGCCTGTACTAGACGAGACTCAAAATCTGTATCTTTCTAGTCCATCTATAAGTGACAGTGTACATGAAAAATCACCAACCAGAGAGTTTGAATTTGTTGTTGCTGAAGAGAGAAAGAATAAAAAAACTGGAAATAAACCTGATAAACCTGATGAACTCTCATAATCTTCATCACAGAATACGTTGACATCACAAAATACATTGACATCAAAATTGACTACAGGTACTACTACTTATATAATAATATACAGGGTGTCCTAAAACCACCGGAGGTCCTCTTAATGACAGATTCCTTAGGACATTTCCAGACGAAAATCCTAATACAAAAGTGTCGAGGCTATAATAGTTTTTAAATTAGAAGCGATTATTTTCCACAAATGATAGGGCTGAAATTTCGCGCGCTCAGGAACGGCGAAATGACAAGTGATATAAGTGCTCCTATGAATATCGCTCTTTTTATGATGTTATGTTTATTGTATAAATTTACAATAACATTGTCGTTACACGTTTTTTCGCTTCTTTACACGTTTCATTAGTACATTCTCTTTATGAATAATGGACGTGTAAACTTAAGACATCTAAAAAATAATTCAAGTAAAAATTTGCAACATGTTGCAACTTCAGCTGCCAAAGTAGTCGATCAATATCAATGACCATGAAGCTGGTTACTATGCTACGATGCAAATCAAATGTAACAGAATTAAGTTTTATATTAATTTTTTCCATTTTTAAATAGTTTTATCATAAATTATGCGTATAAAATATACGAACGCAATATTTATAAGCGGGAATAGTTTTTTTATTGACTCTACAGCATATGAAAGTCACGGAATATACTACTATTTATAAAACTTACGCTGCAAGAAATACACAAGAAATACAAATTGCAATCATTTAGTAGACGGCAAATAATAAAACCAAACACAAATTTTACCATTTCTAACATATTTTAATTGTCAGTTAGTACTTTTATAACAAGTGCTCAAAATGACCACCCTCGCATTGAAGACATAATTGTGCGCGTCACAATAAACTATTTGTTGCGTTGCTAATCATTTCCGGTGTTATTGTAGCAACCGCTTCAACATGCGTTCTTCTAATTCCATGCAATTATTAATTGGCCACTTATAAACATATTCTTTTTGTGCCAATATCCATGTACAAAAATTAATTCGGCGTGCACAATCTTGCAGTAAATTGTGAACGTTTGTAAACTAATACGCATGCTAATACTTGTGGATGAATCTTCTTCGCACATTAATAAAACCGCCTCCTTATTTTCGTACGAGCGTTCTGTTCTCGTCCAGCACCAATTTTTGCGTACGGGTAATGAGAAATCTTGTTTTTGTACTTGATTTATTAATTGTAAAATTACGTTAAAATTTTGAACTTTACGCTCTCGAAAACGTATTTTGCACTCTTGTGCGGCAACAGTTACATTCAACCGAATTTATCATAAATTATGAACATGTTATAAAAAGTGAAAGAAAAGTACAGGAGATTTCAGGATCCTCTTAATATTTGAAAAATTTAAAATAAAAAAATGGATATTAGCAATTTTATACCAGCGTTGTTTACCCATGTCATTTTTTACCTTCTTTTGTTCATAACAATAAAATGATCGATATCTTTTCTTAACCTAGAAATTAATATTTCTTTCAAAGCAATTAAAAATGGATTACACTCCTATCGAGTATTCTGATATGTTACTCATTTATGGTGAATTCGGTAGAAATGCAGCTGTTGCCGCGCAAGAGTACGCCATACGCTATCCACAGCGTAGAGCCCCAAATGATAACGTAATTTTGCGATTGATAAATCGAGTGCGAGAAACAGGATCCGTATTACCCGCACGTAGAAATATTGGTGCCGGACGCGAACGATACGCTCGTACAATGGAAAATGAAGAGACAATTTTACAAATGTGTGAAGAAGATCCATCCACAAGTATTCGTAAGATGAGTCGAAGATTGAATATCTCTAAGAGCTCAGTACAACTCATTTTAAAAGAAAATCAGATGCATGCGTATCATTTTACGAAAGTCCACAATTTATTACCGCAAGATTATGCACGCCGAATTAATTTTTGTACATGGATATTGGCACAAGAACCGGGTTTTATTGAAACAATTCTATTTACGGATGAATCCTGCTTTACGCGCGAGGGTTCATTCAACATGCACAATTCTCACATTTGGAGCAATGAAAACCCACATGGATATCACATTCGAAATTATCAGCATCGTTTTAATATAAACCTATGGGCCGGCATACAGAATAATTTAATAGTAAGTTATATTTATTATTGTACGTACTTTTTACTTATTACAGGGTAGATCTGGTTTATTTATGGTATTATTGTTCAATTATGTATTAAAGCTTTTGTAAAAAATGATGCAAGATTTTCAACATTAAATTACAGATTGGACCGTTTGAAATGCCTATGAGGCTTAATGGCAACATATACAATAACTTTTTAATCAACAATTTGCCAGAACTCTTGGAAGATGTTCCATTAAATATGCGACAACGGCTCACCTTTCAACAAGATGGTGCGCCACCACATAGTGCAAGATGTGTCCAGCAGACATTGAATGAAAAGTTTCCAGGAAGGTGGATAGGACGCGGTGGTCCCATAAATTGGCCAGCACGGTCACCCGATCTGACTCCTCTCGATTATTTTTTATGGGGCCACATAAAAGAGCATGTTTATAAGTGGCCAATTAATAATCGCGAGGAATTAGACGAACGCATTGTTGCAGCGGTTGCTACAATAACACCGGAAATGATTAGCAACGCAACAAATAGTTTATTGCGACGCGCGCAATTATGTATTCAATGCGAGGGTGGTCATTTTGAGCACTTATTATAAAAGCGTTAATTCGGCGTGTATAATCTTGCGGTAGTAAATTGTGAACCTTCGTAAAATGATACGCATGCATCTGATTTTCTTTTAAAATGAGTTGTACTGAGCTCTTAGAGATATTCACTCTTCGACTTATCTTACGAATACTTGTGGATACATCTTCTTCACACATTTGTAAAACTGCATTTGGTTTACTTGTTAACTTGTTGTACTTAATAGACAATTAAAATATGTTAGAAATGGTAAAATTTGTGTTTGGTTTTATTATTTGCCGTCTACTAAATGATTGCAATTTGTATTTCTTGTGTATTTCTTGCAGCGTAAGTTTTATAAATAGTAGTATATTCCGTGACTTTCATATGCTGTAGAGTCAATAAAAAAACTATTCCCGCTTATAAATATTGCGTTCGTATATTTTATACGCATAATTTATGATAAAACTATTTAAAAATGGAAAAAATTAATATAAAACTTAATTCTGTTACATTTGATTTACATCGTAGCATAGTAACCAGCTTCATGGTCATTGATATTGATCGACTACTTTGGCAGCTGAAGTTGCAACATGTTGCAAATTTTTACTTGAATTATTTTTTAGATGTCTTAAGTTTACACGTCCATTATTCATAAAGAGAATGTACTAATGAAACGTGTAAAGAAGCGAAAAAACGTGTAACGACAATGTTATTGTAAATTTATACAATAAACATAACATCATAAAAAGAGCGATATTCATAGGAGCACTTATATCACTTGTCATTTCGCCGTTCCTGAGCGCGCGAAATTTCAGCCCTATCATTTGTGGAAAATAATCGCTTCTAATTTAAAAACTATTATAGCCTCGACACTTTTGTATTAGGATTTTCGTCTGGAAATGTCCTAAGGAATCTGTCATTAAGAGGACCTCCGGTGGTTTTAGGACACCCTGTATATGATTATATATGATCATATGTGAAAATTTTTTCCCGAGTTGAAAGTCGATTGGTTAAAGCCATGCGAATAGCCAATCAACTTGCAACTTTTCTGTAAGAGCAGAATTTTCGCATACGTTTCTTCTTCGAATAAATTCAAGAAACGAGCCCCAGGAGCCTGTCCGTTTACACAAGACGTTTTGTAGACGTATCTATAAGACGTCTATTAGACGCGTCTAAAAAAGTCAAATCGACATCTATTTAGATGCGACATTCGATTTACTTTAGACGTGTCGAATAGACATCTATTATACGTCTATTCGACTTCACGTTTCTCCCTGGGTTGTGTCTTGGTTAGCTTAAAAGGGGGCCTTCGCTCGTCATTTTCCCGCTTACTCCTTATTAACTGCATCTTGCGTTCCCGAATAATTAACGCGCATACCAACTCGCGTTTTTGTGCATAGAGTTCCGCTATGCCGCTCCGAAGTGCGTAAACACGGAACATTCTAGAATTCCGTCGCTAGATTTGCGACGATATTAAAAGTATTAATTTCCAGGGGTTTGAACGCGCGGTTTACCGCTGCGGCTTGAAGTGGAGGCGCGTAGCGCCCCCGTGCGTGGCTGAGATCAACGGTTCGTGTGGAGGTAGCTCCGTTCTTGAGAATCGTTGATGTCAGCATTTTAATGGTTTATTCCTTAACAATTAACGCAAATTTTACGGATTTCTTTTATTAGGGCGAAAGCGGAGGCGCCAAAGGTCGGCCTGTTACAGTGGTTGCCTCGGCTGTCGCGTAATTAATCCAGAAACGATAATAGTAGAGTTTGAGAAAATAAAAATAGAGAACGTATGTGTTGTGTGTGTGGGAGTTTAGGTCCATACACTAGTTTCGTTTGTTTTATATAGTTTATTCGAAATTATTACATGAACGCGAGGACTCGGTCTCGATATCTCTTACCAGAGAGCTCGGTCTCTGGTATGCACGAAATCACGAACGCGAGGACTCGGCCTCGATATCTCTTACCAGAGAGCTCGGTCTCTGGTATGCACGAAATCACGAACGCGAGGACTCGGCCTCGATATATCTAGCGACGAACGCGGACAAGGGCTCGATCTGTATTCTACGAGGGACGACTTCGAAGTGTCCTGCCGTGACCGTTGGCCCTATATATATATGTCCGCAGTTCTTTGTGACGACTGGCCGTCGCGGCTTCGAACGTTCTAGAACAAGCGTTTATCAGATGCACCTTTGGGTCGATGACTCGAACCTCATCGGATGATGCGTTACTGGTGACTCAAGCATTCCTCTATTCTTTCCCTATCGGGAGATTAGAGCGCTCGACTAAAGGTCCGAAGGGCGCTTGGTTTTTTCTAGAAGCCTCGCTCGGCAAGGCTTCGTAGTGGGCCCACTATATTTACGTCGCAACATACTCCCCCCGTTGAGAGGGTACTGATCAACCTTAATGTACATCTAATTGCCCTACATCGGTAAGACAATTTACAATTAGATGTTTACAGTTGAATGTTCGCTTAAATTATTGATCGAAGGGAAGTGGACATAAACACTTCACGGTTCGCTTTAATATTTCGGTTGCCGTTTTCACGGAAACGACTCGCACCACTCCATCTTGACCTGGATGGGTTTCTTCGATTCTCCCTAGCGCCCATTGACCGCAGGGAAGGCCCTTTTCCTTGATGAGGACGATTGTTCCGACGCTGATTTTTTCTCCGTCTTTAGTCCATTTAGTACGGACTTGGAGCTCGTTGACATATTCCAGGTTCCAGCGAGCCCAGAAATCTTGTCGCACCTTCATGGTGTGCTTCCAGGTGGACAGACGGTTGGCTGGGACAGACGAGAGATCAGGCTCGGGCATATTAATCAGTAGTCTGCCGATTAAGCAATGTGCAGGTGTAAGGACAGACAGATCATTGGGATCGGATGAGAGAGCGCAGATGGTT
>NW_011965322.1:0-2899 GCF_000949405.1 Vollenhovia emeryi
GCGAAGCCCTCGGGGCACGCGCTCCGCCCAACCAAGTAAGTAAGGAAACGATGAAAGTAGTGGTATTTCACCGGCGATGTTGCCATCTCCCACTTATGCTACACCTCTCATGTCTCCTTACAGTGCCAGACTAGAGTCAAGGTCAACAGGGTCTTCTTTCCCCGCTAATTTTTTCAAGCCCGTTCCCTTGGCAGTGGTTTCGCTAGATAGTAGATAGGGACAGTGGGAATCTCGTTAATCCATTCATGCGCGTCACTAATTAGATGACGAGGCATTTGGCTAATCCTGCGCCCGCTTTAGCGGGCGGACTTCCCGAGGCGGGCCCTCAGTGGCCGTCAAGGAGTAGGTAAGACAGAATTATGTACAGATAGTGAAAAGTCAATGGATAATATAATAAATAGTTTAGGATAAGGAATCCGTGTCAAGGAATAAAATTGTATATGTATAGGGTATTTGGGATTAGAATCCATGTCAAGTGCGACGTTTGTTATAGCCCCGCCCGGCCAGGGACCGACTCGAAG
Source organism: Vollenhovia emeryi (assembly GCF_000949405.1). NCBI lineage: Eukaryota > Metazoa > Arthropoda > Insecta > Hymenoptera > Formicidae > Vollenhovia > Vollenhovia emeryi. The sequence goes on from NW_011965322.1 coordinate 522, forward strand.
CGGTGGCGGGAATCACCTCCGCTTCTCCCTCGTTGCAAGGCCGGCCTACTTCGGTTCCCCGGCCGAACGGAGCTGGGAAGTCCGCCCGAGATCTGTGTGTTACGAGCTGGGCCGTCCATGAAATGGTTAGCCATCTCTATTGAGCTTCTCAGGGCAATCATTGATATTGTTAACATGTCTGATTTTCTAAAGCCAAGCGTTCTGAGTTCTAGTACAGTTTCGGCCGGTAATGCTCCTCTCGAGCCGACTACTATTGGTGTCACATAGGCCGTTTTAGTTTTTAGGACCTCTCTCATTTTAGTGGCGACCTCTTTATATTTGTCCCTCTTCTCTTCGGCTGCCTCGGCGAGATAATTTTTATTTTCGTACCGAACGGTTACGTCGAGCACGATGGCCCGTTCCTCATTCGAAATGACGAGGTCGGGCTTAAATCTCTCGCTGCCAACATTTATGGTCGGTTCGATCATGACCTGGTTGGTCTTTGCCAGTCTATTTTTGAGAAGAGTTACAATTTCATTATGCCTTTTGATCCTTTTGGCTTTTGTGTTTGGACATTGACCTAGAATATGTCCTAGCGTCTCTTCCGTTTCACCACATGCGCGACATGTTGCGTCCATGTCTTTGTGCGCTCTTTTCATCGCCGCTCTTGTCGGGTATGTGTTTGTTCGCATCTTTATAGCGTCGATGATACGTGACGAGCTTAGTAGTTCGCTTCTCGTGAGCCAGGCGTTTGCGGTTGGTTCTAGGGCATAGTCGTTTACTCCCTGCCCTTGCAATGGTTGTGCTGACCAGTCATTGCGATAGCCTCTTTTAATTTGCCTCTTTTTGTCGTTTAGTTGCGCACCTGTTGCCGGCCAAGGTAGTCGAAGCGCAGTGGCATATGATTTTAATTCTTTTTGTGACCTTTCGTTTCTCATAGTATTCTGAACTAAAGGGTCGGATGATTCCATCGTGTTTAGTGCGTTTCTCAGCGCAGCCAATAGTACCATGGGGCATATTTCTAAAAGCCCCAGACCACCTTCTTTTCTTGGTGTATACAGAAAAGCGTTTGACGTTGTGTGATGGAGATGGAGGTATTCCTTCACTCCATTCCGTATTATCGTGTCTATGTTCTTTAGTGTTTCTTTTGATGGTGGTCTCATTACTAGCCCATATGTATATCTTGGCAGTAGATAAGTACGTAGCAGTTCTACTTTTTGCATCGGCTTCATGGGGAGTGCTCTTACTCTGTCTACTATATCTTGAATTGTATCCAGTTCTAGTCCTTCTATTAGGCCTTTCCAAGGTGTGGCTGTTGCACCTAGATATTTGAAGGCTTTATCGGGTTCTCCATATGGTATGGGTATCCCTCCTACTACCAGTTCTGGATCTTTGACGTACCAGGTCTTGCCTCGTGGTATATATTGAAAAGCGAAGCATTTCTCAATTGATAGAGACATGCCTAGTCCTCTTAGCCCATTGTACACCAGTTGCACTTGCTCAATTGCAGCACTTCTGTCTTTTGCTAGGAGCACCAGGTCATCGGCGAAAGCCATTGCCGCTAGATTTTGTCCCTCTATACAGAGGCCTCGGGTGGCATTCTGAATTGTTTCAATCATCGGCTCGATGACCAGGTTGAACAGTAGAGGGGGTAATGGGTCACCCTGCTTCACTCCTCGCTTGAGCTCTATTAATACTTGGCCGTCTCTGGTTTTAATTACGGTTTGGCAGCCGGTGTACATGCTTGCTATATAGTTAACCACGGTAGGTGATAATCCTTTACGTGCAAGACTGGTACGTATTGCCTGGTGTGGGACTGTGTCGAATGCTTTGGATACGTCTAGAATATTGAGCACCCCTCCATTAGCTTTTGCCTCAATTGTGGCTGCGCTGAGTAGGCGTGTGTTAGCGAAACATCCATTCTTGTTAGTGAAGCCCTTTTGTCTTAGCGTTTGCGTTAGAACGCCCCGTAGACGATGATCCAGCATGGAAGAGAATAGTCTTCCCAATATTGAGGAGATTGTGATTGGTCTCCAGTTTTTAACTTTATTTATATCTTTACCCGCCTTTAGAAATAGTGTTGTTCGGTTTTGTTTCCAAACGGTCGGGTAGATCTCTTTCAATAGTAGCAGGTTGAAAAGCTTGGCCAGTATGACGCTTATGCCCTCGCCCGTTAGTGCCACTTTTGTGATGCCGTCTATGCCTGCCGCCGATGAATTGGCGATTCGTTTGATCTTATTGCTCACCTCTAATGCTGTGATCGGTGTGAAGACTGCTTCAGTGTCTATGCCAGTCTCCACCGTTACCGGGGATGTCAGGACGGGACCTGGAGTTCCCCATAGCTCGGTGTACAGCTTCCTTGTCTCATTTGTGTCTGGCGGACGTCGGATCTACAGTAG
>NW_011965322.1:3196-6282 GCF_000949405.1 Vollenhovia emeryi
TGATAGGTCATTGGCCGTCACTGCGTCCGCTAGTTTCTTTGGGCATTTATTTATGAGCTCTTGGCATCTGGCGAAGGCAAAGCGTCTTCTTTCTGTTCTGTTTGGAGGCCGCGCTTTCGATTTCCTCCTATTAATTTCCCTTGGCTGTTTACTCTCGCATTTTTGGTCATTCAATTCCTTTGCTAGATCATCGCACAGTCGCTCAACTTCTTTATTTACGCTATCTTTGTTCGCTAGGGCCACTAGTATTGCGGTCATGGCTGTCCACCTGCTTGGTACTGTTTGTTCCTTATTTATCATTTCCTTTATTAAATCCTTCCAAACGGACGAGGTGGTTTCCGGCTCGTCTATTGCTTCATGTCTTTGGGTCTCTGTATCGTGTTGCGCCGGGAGAGCGTGTATTGCCTCTGTCTCAGCATTTTCGCCTTCAGAGTTTTCATTCTCTGCGTGTTCATTTATTGGTGACCGGGGAGGAGCCCGTCGGACTTTCCGACGTCTTGCGTCGCTTATCTGTTTATTTGTCTTATCGGGGAAGAACTCCATTAGTTTTATGTTTATGTTCTTCGATTCCCGAAATTCGGCACTCAGTTGTTCGAGTCTTTCGAGCTCCTCCTCTGTCCAAACTGTTAGTTTCCTACCTGCCCTCTCGGTAGGTTTTTCAGCCAATTCCGCTCGTTTGGCGTTTCGGCTTTTGGGATGAGCGTGCCGCTCGTGCTGAGACAGTCCCGACGCTGTATCGAATGTTCTTGGGCATTCCAGGCATTTGTGTGCCCTCTGCGTATTATCTATTTCCCCTTTACACTTGGGGATGTGGCATCGCCACGCATGTATTTTTGGAAGGATTTTATGGCAACTTTCACACATCCATCTTACCGAAATAGTTGGATGTTCTTTGGAAATGTGGTCATTTAGCTGTTTTGCACCCAAACAGTCGATATTTTGGCCACTTTCCAAGCATACTGGACAACTCATGACCGCATTAATCTCTCCTTGGATGGTCAAGGGCTCGGTATCCCTAATGGGTACCGGGTCCCACATGTGTTCAGGTGACTCCCTTAGGACTTGAGAGCCACCTGCACTCCTCGCTTCACATCCCCTTTCGGCAGTGTGAGTCTCGCCCGAAGTGGAGGCTAAGACTTGGTCAGGCCGGTCCCATCGCTTTCTTTGTGACGGCGTCCGTAGGACCCGCTTTGCGCAGACGCCGGCATCGCCTCTTCGCGCTTTCGCCACATAGGCAGCGGAGTTGATCTCGCCAGAAGCGGGAACAAGATCACCCGCCTCCGAGGCTTTATTATTATTTGTATCTGTCATATTTGTTTATGCTCCTTCGAACAACGTCGTGTTGAGCTTCACGACGATGTAGCACTTCTGGGCTGCTATCACCCCCGTGTTTCATGGTAGTCGAGGGACCCGGTTCTGCTTTCTGCCAAGAGGCTGCTTAGCTATTTATTTGGCTCGTTTATTTGTATTCACAGCGAACGTCTTTTGGATGTTGATTGAGCGGCGATGTTACTGTTCGTTTTGAGGCTTCGCCTTAGAGGTTCCTATTTTCGCTTTCCTCTCGGCCTTTGCGGCCTATTTGTTATCCCTGATTTAACCCGCTTTGTCACGGGCGCCGATACTCCGTTAGCCCTCTCCGGTGTGGCTCTATCACCGGAAGAGGTTTCCAGCGGGACCTACGAGGAGGTGGAGTCGACTTGGCTATTGAGAGGCTATGTATTCGCTTCAATGCCAAGTAACCATGACTCTCGTTGCTTTCCGGGTGTTTGGGAAGCCAACCGCCCCCGACCCAACTCGCCAAGCACTTGCATGACGCGGTTTTCAGGCCGCATGGATCCACGAATCCACACAACGGTACCCAGCCCGGCGCACTGGACTTCGTAAAGCCAGGACACCTGACATACCTTCGCTGCAAGGGCACCTCCTCAGGATGGCATATGTCTAAACTTTCAGCCTCCTTCGGGTCAGCTTGCAGTATAGACGCGAACGCCTAGAGTGTGAGCTCAGAGTGGGTCTGGGAGCCCGTGGTCCCAAGTCCACCCCTGCCCCGACTGAGCCGTTGGTCTGTTGTGCGCTGCCCGGGACAATCCCAGGCACAATGCTTGGTTCGTCAAATCAGTGGCGGACGGCAGGGAGAAAGTTAACAGCCTGTTCCCTTAAGAGAGTCATAGTTACTCCCGCCGTTTACCCGCGCTTGCTTGAATTTCTTCACGTTGATATTCAGAGCACTGGGCAGAAATCACATTGCGTCAACACCCGCGAGGGCCATCGCAATGCTTTGTTTTAATTAGACAGTCGGATTCCCCTAGTCCGTGCCAGTTTTGAGCTGAGCGTTTGATGGCGGCCGAAGAGGACGACCGCGACAGCTCGCGCCGCCGCTGAAGCCTCGCAGCAAGGAAGATCCGCGGGAGGCCAAGACACGGGACCGAGCTCGGATCCCGGTACCGGCTCGAGAACGCCGAGCGTTCACCTCGCCCAGGCCCGGCACATCAGCCAGACCCGCTTCCCGACCAAGCCCGACACGCCCCGCTCCTCAGAGCCAATCCTTATTCCGAAGTTACGGATCCAATTTGCCGACTTCCCTTACCTACATTAGTCTATCGACTAGAGGCTCTTTACCTTGGAGACCTGCTGCGGATATGGGTACGAACCGGCGCGACACCTCCACGTGGCCCTCTCCTGGATTTTCAAGGTCCGAGGGGAAGATCCGGACACCGCCGCAACTGCGGTGCTCTTCGCGTTCCAAACCCTATCTCCTTGCTAGAGGTTTCAGGGAACTCGAACGCTTATACAGAAAAGAAAACTCTTCCCGGATCTCCCGACGGCGTCTCCAGGTCATTTTGGGTTACCCCGACGAACACTCTTACGAGGGCCCGAATTGTATGCGGTTCCGCTGCGCAGCGTGGTAACTGCTCTACCGAGTACAACACCTCGCCAGGTACCTAATCGTCTACAGACGATTCCGAGTCTCGACATCGAACTCGCGAAACTCATGTTCGACCGATAGACGCCGTGCCGTCGCACAGTGGGACGAGAAGTTCATTTTGTGATTAAAATTCGAGCCGTGCGCCAATTCTTAACGGATC
>NW_011965323.1:0-6286 GCF_000949405.1 Vollenhovia emeryi
CACTTCAGTTATACAGACAGTCTGAATAGATGAAAATGACATTTTTAAAGATAAACCTCTTTGAGCTAGTAATCGACAGCAAAATTTAAGTTGGTGTCTTTTAGCAATAGAATAAGGTAAATTGATTCTGTTGGCTGATGAATGAGCAATCTGTTTACCTTCTCTATGTTTAGCTTCCATTCTAATACATGATAATGGTTCAAGAGGGCCTATTTCACAAATAATATCTGGATAATGAATATTTAAATGCATCTTAGGCGTTAGATTTTTATCAAACAAATAAAGTGAGTGATGTTGTATCAAATCTTTTAATAATGGTGTAACGGGGGTAGCCGGGGAGGCGCGGCCGGAAGTAACCGCATACCTCGCATACCACGCATACCGCGCGCGAGAGAGAAGGCGATAGAGCCGCAGTTACCATAGCGACGAGGAGGTGGCAACGCCGCCCCTGCCCCGCCGTTTCTACCCGCGCGCCCAGGCTCCAGGGGTATAAAAGCCCCTCCGGAGCGAGCGCGATCATCCAGTCTTTCCTCGGAGCACCGAGCGACGACACCCGGCAGCGGGTACTTCCGCTGCGGTATACGCCGGTATCACGGGTGCTGCCGTCCGGCGATATACCATACCGGGGTACGCGACAGGTGGAGGCGCTGCTCCGTCGTGTGCTCCGGTCCCGCAGTAGCGTACAAGAACGGGGTGCTGCCCGATGTACACAAGCTACTAATCCCGTACCGGTCTCCTATCCGTCCGCAGTAGCGTACACAGAAACGGGGTGCTGCCCGGTGTACATATGCTACTGAGAAAACACGCATAACGAGGCGCTGCTCGGGCGTGTTCCGGACCTGAACCTATCCTTTTTCCTGACCCCCGACCGGTGTAGAATTCAGGGGGGAATATTTGGGTGGGAGATTGATTACTAATTAAGGATAGCTGTAAGCTCCGTAGAAATAATCCCGTCGCTTTCTTCCTTACAGAACCCGTAAGAATCCTGTGTAACATCCTCACCGACCGTTTCCTGTACTGTAATCCAGCCGGGTACCTGTCTTACTTTCGATTAATCCAACCGGCCGAATCTTTGTTATTCTGTATTCCGACTCGGCCGCGTGCGCATTACCACGATTTCCTTGTATTTATCCGTTAAATCATTGTATTCCGTCTGCTTTCATTTTCCGTTTGTACACACTAATCCTCTTTTCTTTGCCTTTTATATTTTGACACAGGGCGTACTCATTGTAACCCATTAATCCTTCTTTTTTCTTTTCTGTATTTAACCGCAGGGCGGACCGATTGTAATATCCTCGTTTTCGTGTATCTATCCGTTGAATAAACCTTTCCTATTGTTATACCGAAAAAACCTGTACGACTTATTTCCGATCCCTTCCAAGCGATTGACTCTATTAAGCAAATTAAGATCTACTTTGCCTCCTTTCCTCCTGACGGCCCTGGAGCTGAGCATATTCGGCAACAGGAGGAACGGAGGATTCACTCGAGCCGACACACAGCACGTCAAATACCGACCGCGAGAACGCTAGCTCCTCCAACCGTCAATCGGAACCGCGTGTCCGATTGAGTACCTATTTATTCGAGTAATAAATAATTCCTGCCGGAGTCCTGTCCGGAACCGGGAAGAGCTAGACACGTTCGTTACAATGGAAGTACTGTTACAGAAATAGAAGGTGAAGTTAAGATATCAATAATACGACGTGCAATTTGATATAATTTCCAAATATCAGTGTCATTGTCGGAAATTAAATGACCAACCATCATGCCAAAATAACGAGTAAAACAACGCATTTCACTAGCTGAGAAGGCTAATCTAATTTGTTGTTTATGATCTCTGGTTATAAGAGGAGGTTTGTTATGCTGTTCAGAAGGTCCATAATAAAAGCCTTGAATTAAATTATTTAAAGTATCCATGTCAAACCTTTTTCTTTGTATCAAAGTATTAATTACACAAGTCATTGTTTGTTTCCATACTCCCTCATCCAAATCGTGCATAATATCTAAATGAACATTTTTAACAACATGAAAACTTTTTAATTCATTAAAAATACACTCTGCTTTAATGCCAGTGTCAGTACAACTATTAGTTATCAAATCAGCATTATAATTTGTAACATTTCGACGCATTAGTGGATTAGAAATAGTTTGCCTTTGCATAACCGTCTTACATTCTTTACATATGCGACAATAATAATTAGCTGAGAAGCTTTCAACATAACCCAAAATACTATTAGCACCTAAATTATCTCCTGTAAAAAGGCACATAGCAAAATAAACTTGAACAATTTCATTTTCTGTTACAACAGTTATATCAGCCAATATCTTCTAAATGTTTCAATTCATTTAAAACTTTGCGAAAAACATTTGCATTTCCAAAGGCTTTATCAGTTGAATGAAAAAGATTTACAAGAAATATATTTTCAAGAGATGATTGAAGTTCTGGTGGAAGACAGGTAATTTTGCAATAAGTAGCTCCAAGTTTATGAACACCAGTATGACTTCCTAATTCTTTATTTGTCTCATAATCATCAAAATATAAAATTAAGGGTAACACTATCTTGTCATGAAATTTTGGAGCAATATTTTCTTTCCAAAGCTTGCCTTGAATAATATTACAAAGCGAATCTGAATTATTTTCAAGTGTTTTCATATAATCTAAAATTATTTTCAAAACATTTGGCAATTCAAGAAACCCTTTCAATACTGAACGGAGAGGAATAAACTGTCCATTAACAAGAGTTGGTACAATTACTGCTTCTCCACCAGAATTTGTTTCATCTAGAACGGTTCCTATTACATATGTTTCAGGCATAATGAATGATCCACAAGATTTAAACTTTTTCATACGTAAATACTGACTTTCAAATCCACTAAACATATTTTGACACGAATCAAACATCCTTGTTACTTCATTTATTTCATAAAGAGAAATTTCTTTTTGCAATCTAGCTTTTTCCAATAATTTAAGAACATAGTTTTGTAAAATTATTAAAAACCCTGCTCCTAAAAGAGTTTTATGACAATCAATGACTTTTTAAATTTCATCTTCAGATGACAAAAAGCTATCATACAATGAAGCAACATAGGTGATAACAGCATTTGTTAAAGCCTGATGAAAATCGTTACTGTTGTCAATTTCACACAGTTCAATATTAGAATCAGAGATATTTATATTGTTTTCATAGCTAAATACACCTACTGGACTTTTGATATCATTTAAATCTTTATTATCGCTTGACTTTAATATGTTAGAAGAAGTACACTTCACTTGTATGTTACAACTTTTTAATTCATGGCTTTTAATATGTCTACTATAGGCTGATAAATTATTAAAAACTCTTACACAATTACACCAACAACATACTAGTCTTTTTTGAGCAATTTCATTTGAATGAAAAAATCGTATATGACCAAGAACAGCATCTGCTGCATTATACTTTTTATTACAGACAAAACATTCAAACATCTTTCTTTTTATAGAAGTATGTAATCTGATAATATTTAATAAAAACAAATTTTATAATACGATTAAGTTAAGAAATAAAAAAGAACTAATGACAAAAATAAAAAAAATCTGATTGCTCAAAAATATGAAAATAGAATAATATTGTACTGTACTAAAAATTATTAAATATTTTTTAATACAAAAATATGTAATTGGTGTAATTAAATAAAAGCTAATATATTATTATAAAAGAGATTAAGAATAAATATTAAATGATAAAACAATACTTATAAATAGTTCTTTCTCATAGAAATGTAGGAAGAATTACGGTGTCATTTGATTCAATCGACTAATGAGTGTAGTTACATTTGCAACTGAGCGTTCATCCGACAAGTAAATATCATATAGAGCTCTCTGAACAAATAACCATAAATGATATGCTTGAACTTGATATTCAGCATCAAGAACAAAAAATGACTTAAAACAAACATCAACAGCTTGTAAAACACTTCCTACTTTCCATAGATTGTTTCCATAGATTGATACACACGTATACAGCAGTGATTGAATCTTCCACATTTCCAACAACAATTATGTAAGGCTGGACACTAGCACTGATAGAAGCATAATACTCATTCCGTCTTTTCATAGCATTCAAAACTTCACCACCAATCTAATGATAACAGAAAATTATTAACTTGTAATAAGAAGAGTAATGAAATAATGGAATAAGTAAACAAATATTTTTATAATATTTACAGCAACTTTTTGAATAAATGCTTCCCTTGCCTCTTCTACTGATGGTTTAAATACTTTCTTCCCAAGTTTTACTCTGCCGGTTGGTTTACATATAATAGATATAATGTTTAATAAAATGTTATCTCTGACATCTGTGTAGAAAATAAGAAAACAAGATACATAAAACTTTTATGAAGAGTAGTTTCCATGTATTGTCACGCTTTCTTCGCTACTCGCTGGGCGCGACAGAGAAAGAGGCGGCTCACGCTAACGGTACGCGGCCGTCGCCGTTCCGGGCCGATCACCGGAACGGGCGCTCAAACGGCCAAGTTGGGCGCCAGACGCGCTCGCGGGCGGCGTCAATTCCTTGCCGCGAAATACTCCAGCTCCCCGGGTGAAAACGGCGCCGATCCGCTCGATGAGCGCCGCGATTAAGCCTCCTCGACGCGAGAAGGGCCGGCTACTCTCTACCGTCGGTAGAGTGGCGGAGTCCCGTAGTTACGGGCCCGCGGGAACGGGACGGCGGGACGGGACGCGACACACACACACACTTAGACTAGCAAACGAAATTAAGCTCAACTCGGGTTAAAAGAGTAACACAGGCCGTTTAATGTATCGGATACACCAAAAAAAAGAAAAGAAAAAGCAAGGGGCCTCCGCTGAGGCGAATTCGCGATCCGTCGGTCTCTCTCTAGCCTCCCCGCGGGAGGCGGCTCACGCTCGCGACACGTGATTCGCGGCCGACATCCGGCGTGCCGGTCCGCCGCGAGAGAATTCCCCGGTGCGGGCCCAACGGCGCCCGCTCGAACAACGGCGCACGGGGCGTCCGTTCTACTCTCCCCCCCCCCGAGGTCGCAAAAACCGATGCCCGCTACGGTCGCCCGATAAGCCCACGGCCGTTCCCCGGGAGCTCCCGCGCTTGGCACCGCTGATCCGCTCGCGACACGAAATGGCCGGCTCCGACTCCCCCTGGGAGCGGACGCCCGATAGCCCGAAACACTAACCGACGCGGCGCGGTGCCAGAACGCGAGCTAACCCCCTCGGATGCACGCGGCTTTTACATGAGTAATTTTTCCCCTCGAGGGCCACCTCACCGGTACGCCTCCTGGAGTCCCACGGCGCGGTCCCGGTCGGCACTCGTCTCCTCGGCCTCTCGACCACGGGCTTGACACGTGCGCGGCACTCTGTTCGCCGGCTCGGCACGCGCTCCCGGACGCGAAGTTACCGCCACGAGGATCCGCGAACGAAAGCGGAAGATCCGGCGCGAGCGGGTCGATCACCCGATCGCTCGTTACGATCGCGAAAAAGGGGCTGCGCGAGATAGCGGCGCCGCGGATCCGCCAATCAGGGGGTCGCTCACTCGGCGTGTCGCCGGGTCCGCAGGGGCGCGATCGCGGTCCGCGCGCTTCCGGGCGCGAAATTCGCCCCGCGCGGCTCGCAGGGCCGGGGCGGTCGATCCTGGGCCCGTTCTCCGGCGCATAGGTCCTTCGGCTCCGCCGATCCTCCTGGCCTTCCGGGGATCTCCGCCCGCGCTCGCCCCTCGGTTCCCTGCCCGGCTGGCTCCTCATCTCTCGTCCCTCAGGTGCGACTCCGCGTACTCGGGCCCCAGGCTCCAGGGCGGCTCGGCCCCTCGGCGGTCATCGTCCGTCGGCGTCCCTCGCCCGCGCCCCTCGACTCGCCCCGCTCTCCGTCTGGCCCCTCGGCTTCCCCGCGGCCGCCACTCGCTGGCCTCCGCGCACTCTCGCCCCTCCGCTCCCTCCTTCTCTCCTCCCGTGCTCGACTCTCGGCTCCGCTGTCAGCTGGTCTTCGGGGATGATCCGGTCGGCTCGGTGACGCTCAAAGGGCGCGATACAAAATAAAAAAAAATTCTCGGGTAAGCGGGCAGTAGGGTATATGGGCCGGTTATACCCCGGGAGCTCCGAGGGGGGAGCGGGGCGGGGGGGTACTCCGTGACGAGGGGGAGTGGGGAGGGGGGTACTCCGTGGCGAGGGGGTCGCGGGGAGGAGGGGGAGCACGTGGTCTTGACATCGCGCTAGGTGCTGACCTGTCTTTTTTAGCGCGAACACTTAGACGGGTATGAGTCGCGGGGTCAAGCGCCGAAAA